>NC_057736.1:38565576-38572018 GCF_004010195.1 Chiloscyllium plagiosum | reverse complement strand
AACAGTTTCCTTATTTCCCCTTCCCCCACCTCATCCTAGCTTCTAACCTCCAGCAACTCGATCCCCTGACCTGTCCGGACTTGTCCGACCTGCCCAGCTCCTTTTCCACCTATCCACTCCACCCTCTCCTCCCTGACCTATCACCTTCATCTCCTTCCCCACTGACCTATTGTACTCTATGCTACTCTCTCCCTTCCCCCACCCTCCTCTAGCTTATCTATCCACGTTTCAGGCTCTCTGCCTTTATTCCTGATGAAGGGCTTTTGCCTGAAACGTCGATTTTGCCTGTCCTCGGATGCTGCCTGAATTGCTGTGCTCTTCCAGCACCACTGATCCAGAATCTGGTGCCCAGCATCTGCAGTCATTGTTTTTATCTCCATAGATCCTGCCAGGCATGCTGAGTTTCTCCAGCATTCTCTGTGGTTGTTTCAGGTTTCCAGCATCTACAGCATTTTGCCTTTAAACAAATTCATCTGTCATTCAGTACCCAACACCCGGGAAAGTGGTGAAGACGGATAATATTTATGTCAGTGACATAAAGCACTGAAACTAATCTTTACATCACTTTTGAAGACAATTGCTTGTACTATTACAAAGCCTTACTCTTTCATTTTTTTTCCTGACACTCTTAACTTGGTGAAAACTGTGCAGCTTTAGCTGAGGGGGAGACTGGTTGCACGGATTCCTGATCTAACTGTACTCCCTGTCTTGATCAACATTCTCTGTATGTAGAGCCACTGTGAACTTGACAAAGCCTGATCACTGGCATCTGTACCAGGATAGATGGAAGGGACTCAACCATGAGGCACAATGTGAGCTCAAATCTGAGAGGGAGTTGTGGGCATTAAGTGAGTTGAGTGGACCTCACTTGCATGTCCCCTTTTGCTACTATCCACTTCACAGCCCAGCCCGACTTCATTGCTCCCATTGTGTTGGAGAGCACTTTGCTGCAGATCAGAGCAGTGATGGAAAGCCAAAGTTAAAGTCAACTTAGTTAATCAAGAAAACAGATGCTGTCCAGTGTATGAAACAGCTCAAAGTGTCTGTATTGGATTGTCTGCAACATGGGCACTGTATCATTTGCAGATCCACTTATTGGCCTGTGATATTGACTCACTCACTGAGGCAGACTCTCTTGTTCTCTCTGTAATTCAATTTGGAAGAGATGTCAGTCCTTTGCATGTTATTGACTGCTGCCCACAATGTTTTGTTTCACTCAAATGCTTCTACGGTGTTACATCATGTGGTGGCACAGATGCTCAGTGGTTAGCACTATTGCCTCACAGCACCAGGAACCTGGGTTTGATTCCAGCCTCTGGCAACTATCTGTGTGGAGTTAGCGCATTCTCCCCGTGTCTGCGTGGGTTTCCTCCGGGTGTTCCAGTTTCCTCCCACAGTCCAAAGATGTGCAGGTCAGGTGAATTGGCCGTGCTAAATTGCCCGTAGTGTTAAGTGCATTAGTCAGAGGGAAATGGGTCTGGGTGGGTTACTCTTCGGAGGGTCGGTCTGGACTTGTTGGCTCAAAGGACCTGTTTCTACACTGTAGGGAATCTAATCTAATCTGTCTCTTGCTGGAGAGGACTATATCCTCTGAGGTGAGCTTTTTGCTACTGCCCCGGACAACACTGCCTGCAATTCATATGACCATACACACAATGGTGCAAATTCTTTTTGGTATTTTATTCATTCAAACCAAGTCAGCGAGATGGACTGTCTTATGGTAAGTCGTGGCTTATAATCCTGCCACGAGGTAGCTGGGTGCTTTCCATATTCCCAAGTCTACGACCTGTTCGTGCATTGATCCTCTTTCAGTGCTTCCTCATCTCTAGCTGGAAAACTCTGCAGAGGTTAGCCATCTTTGGTTCGACTCCACTCATGTGGGACATGGATAGGGTAAATTGTTAGGGTAGGAGAGTCTCGAAACTAGAGTGCATAGGTTTAAGGTGAGAGGGGAAAGATTTAAAAGGGTGGTGTGCATATGGAAGGAGCTGCCAGAGGAAGTGGTGGAGGGTGGTTCAATTACATTTAAAAGACATCTGGATTGGGTATGTGAATAGGAAGGGTTTAGAGGGATATGGGTCAAATGCTGGCATATGGGACTAGATTAATTCAGGGTATCTGGTCAGCATGAATGATTTGGACTGAAGGGTCTGTTTCTGTGCTGTACATTTCTATGACTCTATCTTCTATGATGCTCCCTGGCCATGTGCTGTTTTCTTTTGCAATAATGAGTATAGTAGTGTATGTTGAGCTATTGGACAGAAGCTCAGGACTGTAAAGGAAAACTATGAAGTTGTGTAAGTGGAAATGGTGGATGGATAGATAAAGTTACAATGTGGTGTATAGATGGAGAAGGATGCCAGCCTTGTGAGCTAATTCGGTGTGAGGGGGGCTGTGATATTATAATTTAAGAAAGTAAACAAGATGATAGTGTGATGTGTACAGCAGAAGATAGGTGAGTGCGCTTACATTTCCTGACCCGCATATGTCATTAAAATGAATCTTAAAGTGAATCCAGAAAGCAGCTACTATTGATCCTTTCAGCTACAGTGTCACTTGCAATCTTATTATTTCCATTGCTTGCAAACAGTATCATTGTTCTACGCCTCAAAGGCCCCAACAGCATATTGAAGGAAGGACCACTAAAACTGGTCACAGTCTTCAAGCACCTGGCTTCCACTGTGAGACTTGTTCTTCTCTTTCTGTCAACTCCAGCTCCAGCAACATTCCTCGTTGGATTGTCCTTTTTTGAATAATGGAGCTGTGATTGCATCATTTGATTTGCTCCTACTGAGTGGACAGGAAAGCCAGAAATAAATCGATGACATATTCCCAGTTAAAGGGAGTAAATTTAATTGAAAATAATGTAACATACTGCATGGAAATTATAAAATAGGGTTCTTCATTCCCACTGGCAATGAATTTTGAAAAATATTCATGGCAAAGCGTACCTTAAGGGAATTCACTGCGTCTAATGGAATTTTCACAGTGTTACTGATCCATCAGAAGACTGCATGGAGCTTAACTCATGACCTATAATGAGGTGGATAATGAGTTTAGTTGGAGGAGCTCCTATGGGTAACTTCCTGTAGCCATGTAGCACCAATTACCTTGCCATCCTGACACAAAATAGTTCGCCTCTCCGCCTGGCCTCTCAAACTCAATGGTTTTGCTCAGATGGTCCAGATAATTTTCTTGCCTCTGTTGGCTCACTTCATAACCACTTTCCAGCTTTCTTCTTGTTATCAGTGTATTTGGTCTACACAGTTCATGCCCTGGATGTTCAAAGCTGACCCAACTATGTGGAAACTCTGCTCCAACTCGTGGCTGCTGCCCTGCTCTCTCTTTCTCTATGCGGATTCTCTGGTTCAGGGGAGTTGCCTGTCAGCCTGGCTAGATAGCCAGAAGGTACATGCCTGCTCCAATCACCTATCTTGGTTTTCCAGCCACCATCAAAGCTTTAGTACTTTCCTCTTTGTCCCTTATTCATTCATGGCTTTGCTGCACTGCCCATTTCCATGTAGGCAATGTTTCTGTTTCTTGTAAGAAGGGGACCAGACCAAATCCCTTCAAAATATTCAGAAAATAGTCTCAATCCTAATGTTTTCTTATTTTTCAAGGTAAATGGAAGGTGTTGCATTCCAAAAGTAATTTGATTGGTCGAACTACTGGATTTAAAGCAAAACACACTTTATGCATCCAACAGAGTTAAAATATAACAAAAGAAAGAAGGAATTTGGAATAACTTAACCCAATTGGAAAACTTAACAGAATAATAGCTACAGTGACTATTACTATCTAACTGTTCCAATATAGTAACATCCCATAAACGCAGCCATGGCAAAAGGCAAATTCATAAATCAGATTGCCTCACACGCAACTCCAATAGCAGGAAGAGAACTCCTGCTTTTTGGCTGTAAGCGAGAGAGGGGAAAAATAGCTTAGACCATAAGAAGAAAAGATATAGGAGCAGAAATTAGGCCATTCAGCCAACCGAGTCTGCTTGGCCATTCAATCATGGCTGATAAATTTCTCTCTTGCTTTTTCCCAGTAACCCTTAATCACCTGATACTCAAGAACCAATCTACCTCAGTCTTAAATATACTCAGTGACCTGGCCTCCACAGCCTTCTGTGGTGATGAATTCCAGAGATTCATCACTCTCTGGATGAAGAAACTTTTTTTTCTTATCTTTGTTCTAAAAGGTCTTCCTTTTAATCTAAGGATGTGTCTTAGGGTCCTAGTCTCTCACACCAATGAAAACATCTTCCCAACATCTATTCTGTCCAGGTCATTTAGTATTCTGTATGTCTCAATTAGATCTCCCCTCATCCTTCTCGAATCAATTGAATATAAACCCAGAGTCCTCAAACATTCATCATATGTTAAGCTTTTCATTCCTGGGACTATTCTCGTGAACCTCTTCTGAGCACACTCCAGGGCCAGAACATCCTTCCTGAGATATGGGGCCCAAGACTCTGCACAATACTCCAAATGTGGTCTGACCAGAGCCTTATAGAACCTCAGAAGTACATCCCTGCTTTTACATTCAAGTCCTCTCAAAATAAATGCCATCATTGCATTTACCTTCCTAACTATTGACCCAACCTGCAAGTTTACCTTGAGAGTATCCTGGACTGTAACTCCCAAGTACCTTTGCTCTTCAGATTTCTGAATTTTCTCCCCATTTAGACCTCACACTTTTCCACATTTTACTCCATCTGCCACATCTTTGCTCACTCTCCTACACTGTCCAAATCCTCCTGTAGCTTCCCCACCTCCTCAATACTACCTCTACCTATCTTTGTATCATCTGCAAACTTAGCCCTCAGTTCCTTCATCTAGATCGTTAATGTATAAAGTGAAAAGTTGTGGTCCCAACGCTGAGCCTTGTGGAACACCACTTGTCACCAACTGCCATCCTGAGAAGGACCCTTTTATCCCCACTCTCTGCTCTCTGCCAGACAGCCAAGCTTCTATTCATGCTAACACCTTGCCTCTAACACCATGAATCCTTATCTTACTCAGTAGCCTCCTGTGTGGCACCTTGTCAAAGACCTTCTTGAAGTCCAGGTGGATAACATCCATTGGCTCTCCTTGGTCTAATCTGCTCCTTACTTTCTCAAAGAATTCTAGCAGATTTGTCAGGCAAGAACCACCCCGCCCATTGATGAAACCATGCTGACTTTGCCCTT
This sequence comes from Chiloscyllium plagiosum, assembly GCF_004010195.1. Classification (NCBI taxonomy): domain Eukaryota; kingdom Metazoa; phylum Chordata; class Chondrichthyes; order Orectolobiformes; family Hemiscylliidae; genus Chiloscyllium; species Chiloscyllium plagiosum. Next base: position 38,566,824 of record NC_057736.1, on the reverse strand, counting down.
TTTTACCATACACTTCCAAGTATTCAGAAATCTCATCCTTCACAACGGATCCCAGGATGTCACCCACGACTGAGTTTAGACTAATTGATCTGTAATTTTCTGACTTTTGCTTTAATGCTTTTTTAAGCAGGTGTGTCACGTTAGCAATTTTCTAGTCCTCTGGGACCCTGCCTCATGCTAGCGATTCCTGAAAGATCACTACTCATGCCTTCACTATCTCTTCAGCTACATCCCTTAAAACTCTGGGGTGTAGTCCATTTGATCCAAAATTTATCCACTTTCAGGCCACTCTGTTTTTCTAGCACCTTCTCCTTGCTGATGGCCACCACACTCACCTCTGCCCCCTCACTCTGAAGTTTTGGGATACTATTCGTGTCTTCCACTGTGAATACTGAGACAAAATAATTATTCAGTTCCTCAGCCATTTACTTGTTCCCCACTACTATCTCTCCAGCATCATTTTCCAGCAGCCTAATACCCACTTTTGTCTCTCTTTTGACCTTCATGTATCTAAAGAAACTCTTACAATCTTCCTTGATATTACAGGCTAGCTTACCCTCATATTTAATCTTCTCCCTCCTTATTTCTTTTATTTTGTTGCTCCCTGTTGGTCTTTGTAAGCTTCCCAATCCTCTGGTTTCCCTTTGCTCTTTGCTACATTACATGTTTTCTCTTTTGTTTTTATGCCATCCCTGACTGCCCAAGTCAGCCACAGTTGCCTCATCCTCCCTGTACCATGCTTCTTATTCCTTGGGATGAATCTCTGCTGTGTCTCCTGAATTACTCCCAGAAACCCCTGCCATTGCTGTTCCACTGTCTTTCCTGCTCGGCTACTCTCCCAGACAATTCTACCCAGCTACTCCCTCATGCCTCTGTAGTTGCCTTATTTCGCTGTAAGATTCTAGATTAGAGTGGTGCTGGAAAAGCACAGCAGGTTAGGCGTATCCAAGGAGCAGAAAGATTGACGTTTCAGGCAAAAGCCCTTCATCAGGAATGTGACAGGGGAGCCTCCGGGGTGGACAGATAAATGGGATGGGGTAGGGCTGGGGAGAAGGTAGCCAAGAGTACAATAGGTGGATGGAGATGGGGATGAAGGTGATAGGTTGGAGAGGAGAGTGGAGCGGATTGGTGGGAAGGAAGATTGGCAGATGGGACAGGTCATGAAGATGGTATGGGGCTGGCAGGTTGGAACTGGGGTAAGATGGGAGGGGAAATGAGGAAACTGGTGAAGCCCACATTGAAGCCCTG
>NC_057736.1:38561907-38565076 GCF_004010195.1 Chiloscyllium plagiosum | reverse complement strand
ATTCAGGCTACTTCTATTGTTCCAACATTTAAAATGAAAAAGCACAATGCCTCCCAAATTGTTGCTGCAGTGGCTCTGGTAGACTGCTTGCTACCTCAGCTTTCTTTAAAAAAATCCAGGAGAAAACAAACCTCTTAAAGAGCCATAGTACCATCACAAGAGTAATTAATGTGTTCTCCCCCACCCATTGCTATCTGCCTTCAGAAGCCTCACTACAATAAATTGACTCTGTGTAAGACAGCTGAAATTTATCTTCACTTTTCTCATCTCATTTGGAGTCAATGGAATAAACATTTGTAAATTCTATTTAAAAAAACCTTTTGATTCTCATTAATGTACAATGGCAGTCATCATGAATTATTTCTGATCTGTATTGCCTGCATGAAGATATTTTAAAAATGTTTGTCATTACGTCTCATGCATTTGACAAATCAAACCAAAATCTTTAAAAATTAATATTATACTTTAAAGTGCATCATCATAATAAATAATCCATCAACTTTCCTCTTCCAAATGAATCTTTTACAATTCAGCCAACAACTGTGTATCATTTCAAAACTACAATGCCAAATGTAATCATTTATCCTAATTATAAAGTGGAAAGTTATTAATACAGTTTGTTTAAATCAGTGTGAGTCTCATCAGCAACGAAAGGTTAAAAGAATTGGTAAAAGGAGTCCCTGGGGTTTCAGATATGTACATTTTGGAATTAAATGATCAACATAAGTATTATTTAACATTAGATTTAAAATTACAATTGATTCTTTCAGTGGAACAAATATAAGGACATTGCTCTATAAGAAGGGAAGCAATGAAAATAATCATGTGTCTTTAAGTTGTATTGTTTTAAAGTTTTTAGAGGGTTGGTATGTGTGATTATACCTACTGATATATACTGGCGTGGCACACTGGATCAGTGGTTAGCTCTGCTGCCTTACAGCACCAGGGACCCAGGTTTGATTCTTGCCTTCGGTGCCCGCCTGTGTGGAGTTTGCACATTCGACACATGTCTGTGTGGGTTTCCTTTGGGTACTCTGGTTTCCATTCACAGTCCAAAGGTGTGCAGGTTAGGTGAATTGGCCATGCTAAATTGCCCATAGAGTCCAGGGATGTAAAGGCTGGGTGGGTTAGCCATGGGAAATAAAGGGTTATAGGGATCGGGTAAGGGGGTGGATTTAGGTGGGATGCTCTTCAGAGGGTCAGTGTGAACTCGATGGGTCAAGTGGCCTGCTTCCACACTCTAGGGATTCTACAATATAACACAACACTTACTCTGCATACAATTTTTCACATCTGCTTTTCAACTTGCTTTGCTTTGCATTTCTGAGTTATACTTTTGGGTTTAGGTCTCATGAAAGACAAAATTTAAAAAAATCATTTACAGAATTTGCATGTCACTGGCAAGGCCGACATTTATTGCCCATCTCCAATAACTCTTGAAAAGATAGTGGAGAGCCACCATCTTGAACCACTGAGTTGTTTTGCAGAAATTTTCATTGACTGCAAAGAGTCAATCTCAACCTTAGTCAAAGTGTGCAATCAGGTCATAATCCAAAAGGGACAAGGGCAGCAGGTTTCTTCCCCTAAAAGATTCCAGTTAACTCAGCTAGACCTTTATGACAAATTAGTACTTTTCTCGTCACCCTCATGATTCATTTTTATTTCTACTTTTTATTTCTTTTTTTATTACTAACTTGATTGAGCTTTTTTGATGAGGCATAAGAGAGCATTGATGAGAGCAATGCAGGTGATGCGGTGAATATGGAATTTTCTAATGATGTTTGATAAAGTGCCAAATAATAGGCCTGTTGGCAAAATTGAAGCTCATGGGATATAAAGGAAAGCTGTAGCATGAACATGAAGGTGCTTGAGTGACAGGAAACAGAGGGGTGGTGAACATTTGTTTTTCAGACTGGAGGAAGGGATGCAACAGTGTTCCCCTGAGTCAGTACTAGGTTCACTGCTTCATTACATATATATTAATGATGTACAGGGCCCACAATTTCCAGTTAACCAAAACCTGGAATTAAAGTGAGGTGCAAGGAGGATAGACATCAACAGGATGCTTCATCTGTTTTGAAACATCATCAGATTTGAAACTGCTCTCTTCCCAAAGATAAAGCTGGATGTGTTGGGTTTCTCCAGTAATTTCTTGAAATAATGACACAGAGGCTGGTATCTTGTCACTAAGTCTCCCTTAATTTACATGTGGTTTGTGCATGGATTCTGACTAGCCAGCTCAGAGCCAGTGCCTAAGATGAGGAGACTCTCTGTATCTGCTGTTTATTTTTTTTGTGTGAGAGACACAAGGTGCACAAATCTTTATTCAATTTCCACCACCAGGAAGATAGGAAAACATCCAGGTGGCCAGTGACAAACACTGCCCTTCACATCAAAGGGCAGTTCTGTGTAATCAAAACAGTGAACGGGAGGGTAGGGACTAAATCAAAATAGAGTTGGAGGGAGAAATGATGCACTTCACTCCCTGCGGCGCCCACCTCTCCCTGAACAACTCCAGGGTGTTGGTCGACACCGCGTGCTCCTTCTCCAAGGACACCCGGGCTCTAACGTAACCGCGGAAGAGGGGCAGGCAGTCGGCCCTAACAACCCCCTCCACGGCCCGCTGCCTGGACCTGTTAATGGCCAGTTTAGCCAGGCCCAGGAGCAGACCCACGAGGAGATCTTCAGACCTGCCCTCTCTCCTCTGTACCGGGTGCGCGAAGATCAGGAGCGTGGGACTGAAGTGCAACCAAAAGCAGAGGAGAAGGTTTTTCAGGAAATCAAAAAGGGAGTGCAAATGCCCACACCCAATATACACGTGGTCCATGGACTCCACAGCGCCACAGAACAAGCAGTTGGGCTGGGAGTCCGTGAACCACCGCAACCTGCGGTTGCAGGGGACTGCTGCGTTCATCCCCCTCCACCCCAGATCCCCGAGAGAAAGGGGGGGGACTCCCGCGTAGAGAGCCCTCCACTGGGGATCCCCACCGCCCGGTGGCAAATGGGCATGCCAAGACGTATCTGCTGTTTATTTTTTTTTACAAAGTGCACAAATCTTTATTCAATTTCCACCACCAGGAAGATCGGAAAACACCCGGGTGGCCAGTGACAAACACTGCCCTTCACATCAGAGGGCAGTGCTGTGTGATCAAAACAGTGAAGGGGAGGG
>NC_057736.1:38454262-38559483 GCF_004010195.1 Chiloscyllium plagiosum | reverse complement strand
CAGTGACAAACACTGCCCTTTACATCAAAGGGCAGTGCTGTGTGATCAAAACAGTGAAGAGGAGGGTAGGGACTAGATCAAAATAGAGTTGGAGGGAGAAATGATGCACTCCACTCCCTGCGGCGCCCACCTCTCCCTGAACAACTCCAGGGTGTTGGTGGACACCGCGTGCTCCTTCTCCAAGGACACCCGGGCTCTAACGTAACCGCGGAAGAGGGGCAGGCAGTCGGCCTTAACGACCCCCTCCCCGGCCCGCTGCCTGGACCTGTTGATGGCCAGTTTGGCCAGGCCCAGGAGCAGACCCACGAGGAGGTCTTCAGACCTGCCCTCTGTTCATTTTTTTTTAGGGTGTTGGTGCCAACCCCTGTTTATTTTTTTTTTTTCTCTTGTGTGTGCAGGTGTGAGACACAGTGAAAGACACAAAGTGCACCACTCTTTATTCAATTTCCACCACCAGGAAGTTGGGAAAACACCTGAGTGGCCAGTGACAGACACTGCCCTTCACATCAAGGGACAGTGCTGTGTGATCAAAACAGTGAAGGGGAGGGGAGGGACGGGACTAAATCAAAATAGAATTGGAGGGAGAAATGATGCACTCCACTCCCTGCGGCGCCCACCTCTCCCTGAACAACTCCAGGGTGTTGGTGGGCACCGCGTGCTCCTTCTCCAAGGACACCCGGGCTCTAACGTAACCGCGGAAGAGGGGCAGGCAGTCGGCCCTAACGACCCCCTCCACGGCCCGCTGCCTGGACCTGTTGATGGCCAGTTTGGCCAGGCCCAGGAGCAGATCCACGAGGAGGTCTTCAGATCTGCCCTCCCTCCTCCGTACCGGGTGCCCGAAGATCAGGAGCGTGGGACTGAAGTGCAGCCAAAAACAGAGGAGAAGGTTTTTCAGAAAATCAAAAAGGGAGTGCAAACGCCCCACACCCAATATATACGTGGTCCACGGACTCCACAGCGCCACAGAACAAGCAGTTGGGCTGGGAGTCCGTGAACCACCGCAATCTGCGGTTGCAGGGGACTGCTGCGTGCAGCACCCTCCACCCCAGATCCCCGAGAGAAAGGGGGAGGACTCCCGCGTAGAGAGCCCTCCACTGGGGATCCCCACCGCCCGATGGCAAATGGGCATGCCAAGGCGTATCTGCTGTTTATTTTTTTTTTGCTAAGTTTAACCCCCACACTACCACCTAAGTGCGGTAGTGCTTTTATTTTCCCCAGCACCCATGGTGTGTGTGTGCAGGTGTGAGGCACAGTGAAAGACACAAAGTGCACCAATCTCTATTCAATTTCCACCACCAGGAAGATAGGAAAACACCCGGGTGGCCACTGACAAACACTGCCCTTCACATCAAAGGACAGTGCTGTGTGATCAAAACAGTGAAGGGGAGGGTAGGGACTAAATCAAAATAGAATTGGAGGGAGAAATGATGCACTCCACACCCTGCGGCGCCCACCTCTCCCTGAACAACTCCAGGGTGTTGGTGGACACCGCGTGCTCCTTCTCCAAGGACACCCGGGCTCTAACATATCTGCTGTTTATTTATTTATTTTTTTTCCTTCTTTTTTTTTATTAACCCGCACACTACCACCTAAGTGCGGTAGTGCTTATTTTATCCCCAGCACCCATGGTGTGTGTGTGCAGGTGTGAGACACAGTGAAAGACACAAAGTGCACCAATCCTTATTCAATTTCCACCACCAGGAAGATAGGAAAACACCCGGGTGGCCAGTGACAAGCACTGCCCTTCACATCAAAGGGCAGTGTTGTGTGATCAAAACAGTGAAGGGGAGGGTAGGGACTAAATCAAAATAGAATTGGAGGGAGAAATGATGCACTCCACTCCCTGCGGCGCCCACCTCTCCCTGAACAACTCCAGGGTGTTGGTCGACACCGCGTGCTCCTTCTCCAAGGACACCCGGGCTCTAACATATCTGCTGTTTATTTTTATTTTTTTTTTTCTTTTTTCTTTACTCCTCCGAAAACCCCTGTTTATTTCTTTTTTTTTCAATTTCCACCACCAGGAATCTCCTGTTTATTTATTTAATTTTTTTTCTTTTCTTTTTATATTTTTTCCCCTTTAACCCCCACACTACCACCTAAGTGCGGTAGTGCTTATTTTTTTTCCCCCGCACCCATGGTGTGTGTGTGTAGGTGTGAGACACAGTGAAAGACACAAAGTGCACCAATCTTTATTCAATTTCCACCACCAGGAAGATAGGAAAACACCCGGGTGGCCAGTGACAAACACTGCCCTTCACAGCAAGGGACAGTGCTGTGTGATCAAAACAGTGAAGGGGAAGGTAGGGACTAAATCAAAATAGAGTTGGAGGGAGAAATGATGCAATCCACTCCCTGCGGCGCCCACCTCTCCCTGAACAACTCCAGGGTGTTGGTGGACACCGCGTGCTCCTTCTCCAAGGACACCCGGGCTCTAACATATCTGCTGTTTTTTTTTTTTTTTCTTTTTTTTAGCCCCCACACTACCACCTAAGTGTGGTAGTGCTTATTTTATCCCCAGCACCCATGGTGTGTGTGTGCAGGTGTGAGACACAGTGAAAGACACAAAGTGCACCAATCTTTATTCAATTTCCACCACCAGGAAGATAGGAAAAACACCCGGGTGGCCAGTGACAAACACTGCCCTTCACATCAAAGGACAGTGCTGTGTGATCAAAACAGTGAAGGGGAGGGTAGGGACTAAATCAAAATAGAGTTGGAGGGAGAAATGATGCACTCCACTCCCTGCGGCGCCCACCTCTCCCTGAACAACTCCAGGGTGTTGGTGGACACCGCGTGCTCCTTCTCCAAGGACACCCGGGCTCTAACATATCTGCTGTTTATATCTGTCAGCCAGAGCTCCCTGATTGGCCCAGGTTAGCCATCCCAATCAAGGATCACATAGTCAATGAGATCCACTTGGCCCAGGTTCCATTCACTACATTTCTGCTTTTGTTTTGGATCTCTAGCATTGCAGTTCTACATTCTATTTTAGAGCAAAATAATAATAATGTCTGGATGATTTTTTATACAAGGTTGATAAGGAATAAATAAAATTGAAAACTCCAGAAATACCTCTCCTGCTGTGAAAACAGAGCCACGGAAACTATCACATCAATCTTAGAAAGCACGTGGACACCATTTCACGATGAATCTGAAAGATAGCATTGCCGACAGTATGACACACCCTGTGTACAGATTCTTGTGCTCACGTCCAGCAGCAGAACTTTAACCTTCTGACTCAGGTTTTAGGGTGTTGATAAATGAGTCTCAGTTGACATTTAAGAAGTAACAAGGTATGGATGAGGTTTTTCACAGTAAGCAACCTGATGGAGGGACAAAGGTGGAAGTTGGCAATGTTGATGATGTGACTGGAAGATCAAAATAAGGCAGTAACGTTAAAAATGGATTGCTCCAGCCTAACGCAATTGGTCTGTCACATCACAGCACTCGCCTTATGCTGCAATGAATTATCATCTTGGATAAGTCACTACAAAGTCTGTGCAATGGAACTTGCGATGTACTGACACAGAATCACAGCTAAGGTTATTCCCTCCAAAAGGGTGTACTTCCAGAGGTGTCTGCCTGCCTCCGATAGCACCACATCCACACTGATAGTTGCTTGGCAATGTGTACAACCTCGCTCTATATGACCTTTCCCTATCAATTGGAGAACAAGTAAACTCTTCCTTACCCAAATGGATGACTCTTAATTCTCAACCTTTTGTTTAACAAATAGACACAAATGTTGAAGAATATTAAAAAAAAATACATGATTCTTTAATGTCCCTGTAATTTTCTGAGGTTTTTTTTATTCCTGAAAGCTCCAGGGCACTCTTGATAGATTGGAAACCAATCGAGTTGTGACTCTTTTTCTTCCGGGGTGAACTTGTGCATGAATTATGGAAGGTTGGTTTACAGGTACGGCAAGTAATTAGAAAAGCAAATTGAATATTGTCCTACATTGCTAGAGGGACGGCATTTAAAAACAGGAAGATTATACTGCGTCTGTAGAGGGTGCTGGTGAGGCCACATTTAGAGTACTGTATACAGTTTTGATCTCCTTACTTAAGAAAGGATCTAATGGCACTGAAGAGGGTGCAAAAAGTTTCGCGAAGTTGATTTTGGAGTTGAGAGGATTAGCTGATGAGGAGGGATTTAGTAGACCAGTGACTATACTCATTGAAAGTTAGAAAATTGAGGTGGGCGAGGGGGGAATCTGATAGATTTAAATTTTGAGGGGATAGATACGATAGAAACAGGGAGGTTGTTTCCAATGGCGAGTAAAACTAGAACTAGTCTCAAAACAACAGGGAGCAGATTTTGGACTGAGTTGAGGAGGAACTTCTTCATTCAAAGGGTTGTGAATCTGTGGGATTCCCTGCCCAGTGAAGCAGTTGAGGCTACCTCATTGAACATTTTTAAGGTAAAGATCGATAAATGTTTGAACAGTAAAGTTATGGTGAGTAGGCAGATAACTGGAGCGAAGTCCACAAAGTAGTCAGCCACCCTTTTATTGAATGGCAGAGCAGGCCTGATGGGCCAAATGGCCTACTCCTTCTCCTATTTCTTACATTCTTATGTTCTTCTCTTGCCCCAAAACGAAAGTTCACTCTTTGTCCTGTTGCGCATTCAAACTACTTACTCTATCCATCTCTGCAGAGATTATGGGACTCCACTTACAGTTGGAGGACAATTAATTGAGGTATGATACTGGAAAGAACTAACTCCAGATGCGGTCTGCTGGCATTGAAGTTCATGTACGTCCCATAGGATGAAACAGGAAAAATAAATTATTCCCACTGCACACTCAGGACTGGTTATCCAGTATTGAATGTGACCTATTGAGTGACAAATTCATTGCATATACACCATCCTTGCAATACAAATTGAGTGCCTCTGTATTAGCATGGAGCGAAACATGGGAAGTGGGAGTTAAAAACAAAATCACTTCTGCATTTTAGCCATTTATTAAACAGTGGTAAATCATGCCTTTATGAGCACCAGATGTCAAAATTATGACAGTCAGGAAATAACACTATTAAACCTGATTAATTCAATAGAAGGTTTGCTTTTATGCAACTATTAATCCCATATTTATAAACATGAAAGTGTAATTGATATGTCAGAATTCTTGGCATTTGTGTAAACAATGTGAATTGCAACCAATTTATGTACTAAAATTATAAGTTTATTTAATAATTGATTGTCTATTCAAAACAACATTTAGACGATGTTTTTTAAATATGATAAGACTGAATGCTTCCAGATCAAGAAAATGGATGTCACATAATATCACCAAGAGTGTTGGAACAATGAAATCTCTTGATATCAGGAATAATGCAGGTCTGCAGTGACAAGCGTGCATGTCTACAAAAAGCATAAAGAATGACTTAACCGGTTTGGATCCCTACCTCCAAGTTCTGATACCCTGAAAGTACATGAGCTTTTTTTGAGATACAACAACATTGCTGAAACAAGCTGGTCCAATCTCTGAATACCAATAAGATAATGCATACAAGTCTAAAATGCTACAAATCCACGTGACCTACTCTTTCCTTGCTTGCTGTTTCATTTGATTTTAGCTTTGAGTATATTTACTCAAAAAACAATCTCAAAAAAATGTCATGTACAACCTTACAAAACCCAAGTTGAACCTCAGAACTTGTCAGATGAATAACAGTCCAGGGAAACGGCGAGTAGAAAGGCAAAATAAAAATCTGCAAAGGCAGCTGAGGAGCTGTCTTTTTTTTCTCTGATTAAGATGACTCATACCACTTTAAAAAGTGAAATATGTCTCCCAATTTCAGGATTCCCAGCATTTCTGAGGTTCACCAGGGATTTTCAAGAGTGCAGCCTGGTTCATGTTATAAGTCTACAGTTAGCACTGTCTCCCTGTCTTCCTTCCATTCATAGTTTTCCCACATTTTGTGTATTGAACACATATCAAATATGTTTTTTTTATTTGCTGCCACTTAACTAATCTAACATGGCTGGTGTTCTTTGCAAGCTGCCCTGTCTCTCCAGACTCCCTGTTCATTCAGGTACATTTGAGTTTGATTTATATTTTTTCTGATTTTAAGATGCACAGCACAATGTTGCATATGTCACTCAGAACTGGTATGTCTGGTCACGGTGACAGAAGCCTTTGGATTGAATTAAATTTAAATAGGATGATATAAGGAGCTCAATAAGACCTTGGCATGGCATGCAATTATTCCATCAAAATTCAATTTGGTCAAATAGATGGCTCCCCTTCTATACAGAATACACAACAAACTGCTCTGTTGCAACGCAAGATGCATATTATTTAATATTGTTAATGCTGTAAGGAAAGTCTGTTTGGGAAGGCAGGTTTCCAGTGATAACACATCTCCAAAAGCAAATAAAGATGAGTTTTAGCTTTCATTTTTATGAGGTATTGTGAACAACACCTTTCCAAAACAGAATGATTCAAACTTAAAATAAAAAGGATACTTTCAGATTCAGTCTTCTTCGAATATTTCTCCAGTTAGTTTTGCATTATATCCACAATCCAGCTTCAATTCTAATATTGACCCATGTCTGCTGTGTCACAGCTGTCAATTTCTAACTCATACAAATTCTGGTATTACACCTCCATTTGATTCAGTCAAATTTCATGTTGACATTTTTTGTAATAGTTGAAGAAGTCCAAAATGAATCAATCAAATAGCAGACTGGGTTAAAAGCTACAAGTTATGAAATACTAAAGTTGTAGAAAAACTACTGATTCAGAGTTAGCAGTCAGGAAAGAGCCAAAACTATTAGCTGGGAACAGAAGGATAACTATTGTAATGTTTCTGAACATGACTTGAAAATCTTTTCAATCCTTTATTTGCATTGCCAGTCATCAAAACATATTCAGAAAAACGAATGGTTTTAACATTGGGCTCCATTTTTCCTGTACATTCAGACCCATGGTTACCAGTTTGGAACCAAATATGACACATATGCTCACAATTGGTGTCGTACAGACTAAACCGGGGTTTGGTCAGGGCACTAAAATGCATGATAAGACTGTGTGTTAGCTGTATGCAGAGTAGATAGATTGCAATATCATTAAGTATGAAATGCTGATATGATACCATTTTAAACCTCACTACTTAAATTATCACTCATAAATTTGAATTGCTGAGCATGCACTCGTCCAGAGTACAGACTCGCTGGTCCTTGATGAGTGCTATTAAAGGAATCATCAGTAGCTTGTAGGTTCAGTTCTTGATCACATTCAACTAGCTCCAGTTGAGTTGTGGATGTGCTGAGTGTTTGTTCAACTGGAGTGTAATCTGCAGTGAGTGTCGTTACATGTGGGGATGATGCTGGTTGGGAACGAAAATCTTTTGTTGCCAGTCATGGTTGTTCCATTTGTAATCTCTCCTGGATTGCAGCATAAGAGAGAAATGCAGAGACAAGAAATCATAGAATTCCTGCAGTGTGGAAGCAGACCATTTATCCCATCAAGCCCACACCGATCCTTTGGAGAGCATCTCATCCTGACCCACCACATTCTTGCATTTCCTGTGGTTAATCACCTAGCTTGCAAATCTTTGGACACTATGGACAATCTACCTAACCTGCACATTTTTGGACTATGGAAGGAAGCCCATGTAGACACGGGGAGAAATCTGGTGGCCCCCTCAGACCCATAGTCTCCCTACCTGGTAAACCAACATAGACTAGCCAAAGAACTCCACCAAAAACAGAAACACCTAAGTGAAGATTCACATCATTCCATTCACTCCACCCAAGAATTCCTGAACATCATCAAAGAATCCAGCATAGAAGAGGACGAAATAATGGTCTCGTTTGATGTTACAGCCCTTTTCACATCAAATAGCATCGACTTGACCAAAGAAGCATTGTCATCACTATTAAGAAAACCAGGGCCACAAGCACCGGACAGCACCAACTTCATCAGCAAAAACAACATGGTCAAACTGGCAGACCTGTGCCTCACCACTCCCTTCACATTCAATAACAAAACCTATAAACAAATCAACAGAACACCCATGGGATCACCAATATCAGGGCTCATAGTGGAAGTAGTAATGCAGTGACCTGAACAAGCTTCCGTCCCATCTATCCAACCCAAATTTTGGGTCTGCTACATGGATAACACCTTGTCATCACAAAACAGAACAAGTTAGAGGAAGCAAACAACACCATGAACAATATCCTGACAGGCATCAAATTCACAGAAGAGGAGGAGAATGACAACAGACTCCCATTCCTAGACGTGACAGTTGAACATAGAGTTAACGGAGAGCTTCAAACCAATGTCTACAGAAAAACAACAAACACAGACCAAATACTTAACTTCAGAAGCTATCATCCCAACACCCACAAGACTGCATCAAGATATCATTTCAATGAGCTACATTACACTGCAGCACCCAAGAATTACAAAAAGCAGAAGAAAAATATCTATCCAATGTTTTCAAAAAAACGGGTACCGAATAAACACAATCCGCCAATTCCTCAGAAACAAACCCAAACAAGCAGACACAATGCAACCAAAAACTATAGCCATATTACCTTGTATCAAAGACATATCAGAAATGACTTCCAGACTACTCAGACGCCATGGCATCATGGTAACCTACAAACCTACCAACACACTTAAACAGTGACTAATGAACCTAAAGGATTCATTAGATACTACCAGTAAAACTAATGTCATTTACAAGATGCCATGCAAGAACTGTAAATAAAACTACATCGGACAAACGAGCAGGAAACTTGCCACCAGGATACAAAACACCAACTGGCCACCAAAATACATGACCGACTATCACTAACTTTTGTATATACAGACAAAGAAGGACACCACTTTTACTGGGATAACACACACATCCTAGCACAGGCGAAACAAAGATATGTACAAGATTTCTTAAAGGCATGGCATTCTAATAGAACTCCATAAATAAACACAACAATTTAGATCCTATCTACCTCCCCTTGAAAAAAAAACAGAAATGACATCACCCATCTTAAGAAACCAAAACCCACAAATGGAGAGGCAGGACATACCACCAGTACTTCAGCGGAGAATCTCACTAATGATGTTACCTTGTATGGTGATGAAATGTCTGAAAACAAATTTTCAAGCTCAGCAAGCTAACTTACATGGGGAGAACATACAAATTCAAACACAGCCACCCAAAATTGAAATCGAGCTTGGGTCCCTGGTACTATGAGGCAGCAGTGCTAACCACTGAGCCACAGTGCTGCTCCAGGCAATGTGTTATCATTCCTTTATCGAAAAACGAACCCGGGCTGCAACAGTGAAAGCGCTGAATCCTAACCACTAGACCATGAGAGAAGCAGCTAGAGAGAGAAATAGAGAGACAATAAAATACTCACACAAGAGGGAGAAGAGGCTGCCAACAAGAGATCTCATCCACCAGGGAGTTCTTCCAGAAGCCCTTCACTTACCTCCACTGACTCCAAGCTCCTATCTCTTCATTCCAGATCTCGAGACTCAGAGCAGGGTGAGTACAGAACTTCATATGACAATAAACTTAAAAAAAAAATTCATTCACAAAATTGCTGACTGGGTCATCATTTATTGCCCAGAAGGTAGTTAAAAGCCATTCACGTGTTTTTGGTCTAGAGTCAGATATAGGCCAAGCCAGGTAAGGTTGATAATTTATCTTCCTCAAGCATGTTAGTGAATTAGATGGTTTATTCTAGCAATTGACAACAGATTCATGTCCATCATTAGATACTTAACTGCAAGTTTTAATTGAAATTAAATTCCACAGTGGATGTGATGAGATTTGAACCTAAGTCTCCAGGACATTACATGGGCCTTTGGATTAATAGCCCAGAAATAGTACCACTAGGCCATCACTCTCCCAGCTGTCAGTGACCCTGGGATGAGCACAAGCAAATATTGAACACTTCTCAGTTTACTATCCATGCTGCATCAGAGAGGTGAATCTTTTTGGAGAGGGAAGTTCATTGTGTTCTCTCAGCCCACAGAGAAGCAAGATGGAACAGGTACTTGGTTTTTCCCAAGATAATAGTCTTCCCCCAATGCAGGGAGCCATCAACAGTATAAACCTGGTTTTGTGGGTGAGTAATATTGCAACTGTGATGGAAAGAAATGCAGGTCATCAAAGCCCAGTGCTATCCGTGTCATGCAATTGGTGTAAATATTTTAAATCAATCGCCAAAAATGATCATTTTTTTTTCCTTTTATGACTGCTATCCAGAACTGAAGAAACGTTCATCAGATTTATTTAATAAACTCAAAAATAATACATATATTATAAACAAAATTTATTACATAAACAAATGGAAAAAACAGCGCAACACTTAACCTATAATCTAGAATGAAATTATACTCCCTGAATCTCAAATGAATACATTCACATGGCGAGCAATGTGACACATTTCGGTGAAGATGACATCATTTTGTTAAACAATACCAAGGGTTTGAAAAAATACCCTTAAATCATGAATCCAAACTCAAATGATAAAATGGGATGATTCCTTAGCTCCCCAAGTGTCCTGTCAATGAGATTGAAATGCTGACTACTGTAGGATGACAGACCTCCAGACCAGAATTCACGGAAACTCAATCAGGCTTAGGTCTTTGAATGTGGAGTCAGTGATGTCGTGGTAATATCGCTGATCTAATAACCTAGAATCCCAGTTTATTATTGTGGAAATTTGGGCTTGACTCCTGCCATGGTAGATAGTGAAATTTGAAGTGAATAAAAATCTGAAATTCAAAGCTAGCCTAAAGGGACTGCACAATCACTGTCAATTGCCATATATATCCATCACCCTCACTAATGTCTTGAGGGAATAAAATCTGACATCCATACTTAGTCTGGCCTACCTATGATTCTAGACTTTGCAGCAATGTGATTGATTCTTAATGTTTTCTGGGTAATTAGCGATGAGTAAAAAAATGCTGGTATAGTCAATGCTGTTAAAATTTAAGAAAGATGCATCTGTTCAACCTTCAGTCTTTATGATGTTATCAGAAACATTTACACATTGTATGTAATGGTGCCTTCAAATCTCCTTTCTTGACAATTTACCGTGACAGCCCATCTTCACCAGTTACTCCCATGTGGAGACACACCAATATTGAACTTCAATTGTCCTCCCAGTCCTGTAAACATTGGCATTATCCCTTCAGGATGCTCATCCTGATTCTCTACACACTCCTTCTGCAGTTCACAGTGGTCACTGGCAATAATCTCACCTCCTCCCATTGCCAACCAGGCCATCTGATGCTGCTCTGTCTTTCCCCGTAGTTCATCTTTGTCTCCACATCAATGCATGCCTACGGTTTGCCCCTCACCCCGGCCTTCTCTCCTCATCCCTTTTGGCAGTGTGCCTGCATAGACTGCTTTTTACCCCCCTTCAATGATAAATGCACACAGTTCCCGGATTTTATTTGCCCCAGATCTCTGAACAACTTTGAAAAGCTTTTTCCAGACGGGACTGACCAGAAACCTGATCACTGACTTTGCAGCTCCCTGACTGCTGATACATGGTTTCCCCAATTCTTCTGACCATGGCCACTGCCTGACCATTGACATATCTCCTGATTGTGAGTGGCCTAGAGGCAAGTGATTGCCCTGTCACTAATATTGCCCTTCAAGCATATCACAGGCTTAGCGGGATATAATGTTTGAGCTATAGGGAGAAGCCGAATAGGCTGGCGCTTTTTTCCCTGGAGAATCGGACGCTGAGGGGTGACCTTATTGAAGTTTATAAAATGATGAGGGACATGGGTAGGGTAAGTAGTCAAGGACTTTTCCCTGGGGTGGTGGAATCCAGAACTAGAGGGCATAAGTTTAAGGTGAGAGGGGAAAGATATAAAAGGGACCTGAGGGGCGACATTGTTCATGCAGAGGGTGGAGCATGTACAGAATGAGCTGCCAGAGGAAGTGGTGAAGACTGGTAAAATTACAGCATTTAAAAGGCATCTGGATATGTACATGAATGGGGAGAGTTTAGAGGAATATGGGCTAAATGCCAGCAAATGGGATTAGGTCAGTTTGGGACATCTGATAGGTGTGAATGGGTTGGACCAAAGAGTCTGTTTCCATGTTGTAAGATTCTATGGCTCTCAATGGCTAACTGTTGCCAAGCTCCTGAACTGTATGCAGACTGTGCCCATTACTGATGGTATTGGGACCCAATAACCCAAGCACCCTTGAAGCTGTTTACAGGACTGAGGACTGGCCCCACCCACTCTCGAATCTGTCCATTCTGGTTGAATAAATGAACAATGTGTTTGACGTACAGGTAACTGTCACATGCTGGTGGTGTTAGATTGATAACTTGGTGTTTCATATCAAAACATGTCCTCCTCCAGATACATTCCTTCTGACAAGCAGCCTGCTTGTGTGCCTGGACAAAGAGAATATCAATCAAACAGTACTGATAGCCTTTAAGGCCTGCCTGGAGCACCAATGAGGTAGCAGACATGGTAATGCATAGTAAGGCAAGGCATGGCATGGTTGCTGTACGCATGCAGGTTGGTGTTAAGTGAAAGAGCTCTAAAAGAGTGTTCAAACCACCCTTATGTGCAGGTGAAAAATGTGGTGCTGGAAATACACAACTGGCTAGGCAGCATCCAAGGAGTGGGAAAGTCAACATTTTGAGAATGAGCTCTTCATCAGGAATGAGTTGAGAGGGCCCAAGGGGGCTGAGAGATAAATGGGAGGAGGTGGGGCTGGGGGAAGGTAACTGGGAATGTGTATAGGTAGATGAAGGTGTGGGTTGATGGTGATAGTTCAGAGAGGAGGTTGGAGTGGAAGGAAGATGGACAGTTAGGACAGTTCAAGAAGGTGGTGCCGATTTGGAAAGTTGGACCTGGAATAAGGTGGGAGGAGGGGAAATGAGAATACTGGTGAAATTGGCATTGATCCCGTGAGGTTGGAGGGTCCCAAGGTAGAAGATGAGGCATTCTTCCTCCAGGCGTAAGGTGGCTAGACTTTGATGGCGGAAGAGGCCCAGGACTTGCATGTCCTTACTGGAGTGGGAGGGGGAGTTAAGGTGGTTGGCTACAGAACAGTAGGATTGTTTAGTGCATGTGTCCCACAGATGTTCTCTGAAATGTTCTGCGAATTGGCATCCTGATACTGCCTGACCGGCTGATCTTTTCCAGCAACATACTTTTTGACTGTGGTCTCCAACATCTGTAGTGCTCACGTTCTCCTAGTTGATGAGCCCTTACATGCAGCCTGGTTCAATCTGTGAGCTGGATGTGCATGCAAAGAAACCCTACAACAATCTCTTAATGCTGGATACTGCAGCCCCACCCCACGATTCAGTGCTTCCTGAGTATCCTGCAAGTGGATCGGAGATGAGGGCTGTGTGCCGCTGGTGCCCATGGATAATGCCCTTAGATACTGCTTTGTGCTAAGCTTTATGGTGGCTGTTCACTCCAAGTGGTGAGCTGAAGTCAATAGCTATGCACTCTAACTCCCAGGTCGAGAATTCTTAATATCCAGTTTGCTTGACGTTTTTGGAAGCTTAATAGCAATGAAGCGAGATGTGCAGTTAACGAGGCATTTGACAAGTTATAAATCCCCTAGTTAGCAAGTAATTGTAAATGCATAAAAGAGGCAATGATTTGTTCTGGACATTGATATAAGCATCACTGGAGTTCTCATCTGATCCTGCACATGTCTTGCCATCGCTCATGTTGCTCAAGCTCCTGTTTCCTACTGGGTTTAGAAAATGTATAAAGCTTATAGTTTTGGAGATGCCGGTGTTGCACTGGGGTGCAACACAACTCTAGGTTATAGTCCAACAGGTTTAATTGGAAGCACTAGCTTTTGGAGCGCAGCTTCTTTATCGGTTGGTTGTGGAGTATAAGATCTTGATGGAGTTCCGGTTGGAATGCCATGCGTCTAGGTATTCTCATGCATGTCTCTGGTTTGTCCTAGGATGGATGCGTTGTCCCAGTCAAAGTGGTGTCCTTCCTTATGTAAGGATACTAGCGAGAGTGGATCATAGCTTCTTGTGGTTAATTGACGTTCATGTATCTTGCAAGGTATTTTGTAAATTATGTTCCTTTTTCTTATTGTCTGTGTAGGGTTTTTTTAAGTTCAAAAGCTGCTGTTTTAGTGTGTTGGTGGGTTTGTGCACTAACATTAATTTGCTCTCCATCCGAACTCAATTCTAGTTTTGTTTCAATAATATTGTCTCCTGCATAAACCAATCTGAAATAATTAAAAATGATTTATTAATCTACCTTCAACTGAAGTAATCGTATGTCTGCATCTGGGATGCAATAAGATCAAGGACAAGTGCAGATATGTTGATAAGCAAATTTTGCCTTTTTATTCCAGAAAAGCATGTGTTGGACAAGGTTTATGTCTATGCATGTGGCAAAATTATTCAGATCAAAATTCAGCAAGAGAAATCTGAGGTCATACTCCACTGAATTCTACAATTCATATTTAAAATACTTGTATTTATCGATAAATATTTATAACACTATCATGGTAATGTGTATTTTAATTTGAAATCTTATAAGATCTTATACTCCACAACCACCTGATGAAGGAGCAGTGCTCTGAAAGTTAGTGCTTCCAATTAAACCTTTTGGATTATAACCTGGTGTTGTGTGATTTTTAACTTTGTAAAGTTTACACAAATCTGTTAAAATACACATTACCATGATAGAGTTAGTCATTTGAATATGACTAACACTTGTTTGTTCCAGTGCTTAGAAATTTCATTCAATACTACAGATTCTCATAGTTTCCTAACAACTGCACTCAGACCAACTGATCTTTGATTTTTCTGGATTTTTTTTTGGAATTATGCCTGTCATTTTGCTTTTCTACAATCCTCCAATACCCAAGTTCTACCAATGTCTAAAATGTGTTCTAGAGATGTCCCTAAAGGCGTGATTTTGGTCTTTTCCCTCAGCCCTGGCCCCTTCCAGAATGTCAACAAGATCTTGACAACCCGACATGATATGTTGTCATGTTGATTCCTGGGGGGGGGTCATAAAGAAGGCAAATGGAATGTTGGCCGCTATTGAAAAAAATGGTGGCGTGTGAAATTAGGGAAGTCTTGGTGTCACTGTACAGGTCGTATGTGGAGGTGTGTCCAGCTGTGTCTTCATTATCGAAGAAGGATATACTTGCAACAGGAACAATTCACAGGAGATAAACTAAGCTGATTCCTGGGATAAAGGGCTGTTATGAGCAAATGTTAGGCAGGTTGGGCTTCTACTTATTGAAGTTTAGAAGAATGGGGTATGAACTTATTGAAAGATGTACAATTCTAGACGAACTTCGCAAAGTGAGAGCTTGCCAACATTCTACTTTAAGCAGTTTTGTTTCTTGTTATGTTTACATTTCCTCCTTTATCTTTATACACTATCTACCAAAGTACAGAAATTTATTTTTTCATTGTAAACTTTCAAACTAAATTGGGATTGTCTTGAGCTCATATAAGTAATGCTTATCTCATAATTCTGGAAAGATCTTTTTTTCATCAAATATACTTTTTTTTTGTAACACTTAATCTACATTGTAAGCTTAGGTGAAAAGCCCCTTCATTATCTAAAACAAAAATGGTCTATCTGGCCAGATTTCAGTCTGGGGTCTGACTTGTCCGATAATAACATTAACTGAGATCATAACATTTGGAATTAATTTCTTTTTTTAAAATGAATTCAAAGAAATGGTATGAAACAGTTTTACAAACTAAAGGATCATAAAATGTTGACAACTGCTATTTATGAACATGAAATGATTGGATCCTCAATGGTAAGTACACCTAGTTAAATTATTTATTTCCTAGATGTGTACTTCAAATTAAATTAATGAAATATCTGTTCAGAATTTGATGGAAAAAAGTAAGTAGAAGATTAACATGCATGTATGTGCAAAGGGTCCAGCAATTTGCAGTGTGAAAGAGATACCCTGTGAGCTGGAGATATCCACAAATTGTGAGACAGTTTGTGTCCCTCTGCTGTTAGCCTCACAAATTTGAGATCTCATTGTCAAATATTCCATGAGTGTGAAGAAATTGCTGTTTTGCGCTGTTAGAATGTTAAACCTACTTCAGAATGTTTGGGCTGGAACTGAATGATATAAGAGCTTTTTGATTTATGTATCTGCAATATCACGTAAACTCACCAATTCAGAAAGTGTGCATTGGAAATTATGGTATCTCATTCTACATGCAGCAAATTGTTTGTAAAGTTCTTCATAAATTAAGATTTAAATTTTTAAAATCTTTTCCTTGTTTTCCATTCAGTTTCTTTTATCTCCAACTTTTAATTCAATCATTCTTGCCCTCTCTGCATTATTTTCCTGTCACTGATTTGATCCCAATTCACCTGTATTTCCATCCCTGTCACTCTTTGTCTCTTTTTGTTGCCTGATTTGTTAAGGAGAGTTATTATTTAAAATAAAAATAGTCCTGGTTGTCTCGGTCATTATGCTGTTCAGGCTCAAGAGAATGAATCTTTCAGAAGACGCATCTTGGGCCATTACATATTTCAAATCTTTTAATGGAAGTGAAATTTGCTTTTATTCCAAAAGTATTCAACTGGCCCATGTTTTGTGAGAAAAGAGTCAGATTGTAGCTTGAACTGTGTGCCCATTTTAAGGGTAGCCATGCTCCATAAAGCTGATTGCATGGTAAAATTATGATCTACTATCCATGAGCCAAAACTCTGTAGCATTTTCATTCCATCTATATGCAGATTTGACTGGATATCTAGAGACACAATGAAAGAGCAAAGCATTGAAAAGGGAATTAACCTTTTTCGGGGAACCTCATTGAACACCTAGCAACCCTGATAGGTGACCTTCCTTAAGTTTAACTGGTTTACAGTCAGTAGCCTGTCTGAAAGCCTTTTTCTGCTAGAACTGTAATGTCATGCACTGTATTAACGTTTTACAATGAAACAAAACCAGTGCTGTCAATTGGAAAGACCAGGAATTTAAATCCAATTTATTAACCGATTTGTCATTAAACAGATGCTCAGGACAAGTGAACCTTGTGTCCTCACGTAATATGGCAAATATTGTAAAATGGTTGCTTTGCAGTATATGAGAATGAGAATAAAATATGAGAATAGAAAAATAATGTGTTGTAAATATTTATCAGGGAAAGCAATATGTATAGAGAGAGGAAAAAACGGTTAAAATAAAACAAAGAATTGCGAATACTGGAATTCTAAAACAAAAAGGAGTCACCAGGTTCGAAATATTAATTCTGCTTTCTCTCCACAGATGCTGCCAGACCTATTGAGTTTCTCCAAAATTTCTGATTTAGGAGCAGAGTTAACTGTGCAGCCCTTATAAAAGGTCATCATCCTGATTCCTTTTCTCAAGCAACGTGTCCTGACTTTCTGAGCATTGCTTTATCTCAGCATTCCAGAGTTCACTATATTTTTCTTATGTATTGGATCTGAGAAAGGTTCTTTGATTTGCAATTTATCCCACTAAGTGGATCATACGCAACAATCCTTGTGTTACTAATTTCCTGGCCCATCCCGTATCCCTTTTTTGAAAGAGAATGACTGATTGCCATTTGCTGAAGTTTGGAGCTAGTGGATGTTTGATAAATGTTTGTGTATCCTCCAAGTTAAAACTTAGCAAGACAAGAAAGACTAGGTCTGAAAGAAACACCGCTACCCTCAATTGAACAAGCATGAAAATGATGAATCAACAATTAAGCTTGAACATGTGGCTTGAATTAATAACCAATTCTTTTAAATTTTTGGTTTTAACTGTGGACAGTCGTTTTTTTTTAAATCTGTTCACAGAATTTGGACATTGTTGTCGAATGCTGTATTATTGCCTACCCTTGTTGCCCTGAAGGTGGCTTGTAGCTGGGGTCACACATAAGAACATAAGAACTCAGATGTCTCTGGCTCTTTGAGCCTGGTCCGCCATTCAATAAGATAATGGCTGATCTTTCCATGGGCTCAGATCAATTTACCCTCCCTCTCACCGTATCCCTTAATTCCTTTATTGTTCAAACAAAATCTACCTTAGCTTTAAAAATGTCTACTGAAGTAACGTCAACTACTTTCCTGGGCAGGGAATTCCATAGATTAACAACCCTCTGGGTGAAGAAGTTCCTTCTCAATTCAGTCCTCCATCTGCTCCCTCTAATCTTGAGACTATAACCTCTTGTACCTCGCTTCACCCGCCAGTGGAAACATCCTCTCTACTTCTATCTTATCTATTCCCTTCATAATTTTATATGTTTCCATAAGATCTGCCCCTCAATCTGCTGAAATCCAATGAATATAATCCCAGTCCACTCAGCCTGTCCTCATAAGCCAACCCCCTCAACTCCAGAATTAACCTAGTGAATGTCCTCTGCACCCCCTCCAGTGCCAGTACTTCCTTTCTCAAGTAAGGAGACCAAAACTGCACACAGTACTCCAGGTGTGGCCTTATCAGCACCTTGTATAACTGTAACATAACCTCTCTGCTTTTAAACTCAATCGCTTTAGCAATTAGGAACAAAATTCCATTTGTCTTCCTGATTACCTGTTGTACCTGCAGACCAACCTCCTGTGATTCATGCACAAGGACACCCAGGTCCTTCTACATAGCAGCATGCTGCAACTTTTTACCATTTAAGTAATAATCCTTTTTACTATTACTCCTACCAAAATATACAACTACACATTTATTGACAATGTATTCCATCTGCCAGACCTTTGCTCACTCACTCAATGTATCTATGTTCCTCTACAAAGTTTCACAGTCCCCTGCACACTTTGCTCTGCCACTCATCTTAGTGTCATTTGCGAACTTTGGCACACTACACATGGTCCCCAACTCCAAATCATCTATATAAATTGTAAATAATTGCAGTCCCAACACCAATCCATGAGACACACCATTAGTCACTGAATGCCAGCCAGAAGGGGCAGTATGGTTGCTCAGGGGTTAACACTGCTGTCTCACAGCACCAGGGACCTGGGTTTGATTCCTGCCTTGGGTGACTGTCTGTGTGGAGTTTGTATATTCTCCTCATGACTGTGCAGGTTTCCTCCCACAGTCCAAAGGTGTGCAGGTCAGGTGAGTTGGCTGTGCTAAATTGCCCATAGTGTTAAGTGCCCTAGTCAGGGGTTAGTATAGGGTAAGGGAATGGGTCTAGGTGGGTGACTCCTTGGAGGGTTGGTGTGGACTTGTTGGGCTGAAGGGCCTGTTCCATACTGTAAGGAATCTAATCTAAAAGCACTCAATTATCCCCACTCTTTGCTTCCTGTCAGTCAACCAATCTTCTATCCATGCTAATACTCTACCCCTAATGCCATGCATTCTTATCTTATGCATCATCCTTTTGTGCAGCACCTCGCCGAATGCCTGTTGGAAATCGAGAAACGTCATATCCACTGGGTCCCCCTGTTCACCTTGCTTGTAATGTCTTCATCGAATTCCAAAAGATTTGTCAAGCATGACCTGTCCTTCATGAGCCCAAGCTGTGTCTGCCCAATTCGGACAATTTCTATTGAGATGCCTTGCTATTTCTTCCTTGATAATGCACTCAACATCTTCCCCATTGCAGAGGTTAAGCTAACTGGTCTATAATTCTCCATCTTTTGTCTACCTCCCTTTTTAAACAGTGATGTCACATTTGCTGTTTTCCAAGCTGCCAGGAGGGGCAGCACAGTGATTCAGTGGTTAGCACTGCTGCCCCACAGTGCCAAGGACCCAGATTTAATTCCAGCCTCGAGCGATTGTCCGTGTGGAGTTTGCACATTCTCCTCGTGTCTGTGTGGGCTTCCTCTGGGTACTCCAGCTTCCTCCCACAATCCAAAGATGTGTAGGTCAGATGAATTGGCCATGCTAAATTGCCCAAAGTGCTAGGTGTATTAATCAGAGAGGAATGGGTCTGGGTGGGTTATTCTTCAGAGTGTTGGTGTGGACTTGTTGGGCTGAAGGGCTTATTTCCACGCTGTGGGGAATCTAATTTAATGTAGGACTGCGAAAATCACTGCCAGAGTATGTGCTATTTCTCCCACCAACTTTTTTAAAATCCAGGGATGCATTCCATCAGGGCCAGGCGATTTATCAATCCTTAGCTCCATTAGCTTGCCCGACACTAGCTCTTCCATAATAATGATTGTTTCCAGGTCCTCACCTACCTTCGCCTCTTTGTCAATTATTGGCATGTTATTAGTGTTCTCCACTGTGAAGACTGACACAAAATACCTGTTCAATGCCACGGCCATTTCATCATATCCCAGAACTAAATGTCCCTTCTCATCCTCTAAGGGACCAATATTTATAGAAACATTTGCTATCAGTCTTTATATTCTGTGCCAGGTTTTTCTCATGTTTTATCTTACTTTTCTTTATAGCTTTTTTTATGGCTTTCAGTTGACTTTTAAAGTTTTTCCAAACTTCCAGTTTCATGTTTTTTTGGCCATTTGGTGTGCCTTCTCTTTCAATTTGATAGCCTCCTTTATTTCTTTAGATACCCAAGGCAGATTACTCCTTTTCTTACAGTCCTTCCTTTTCATTGGAATATACTTTGCTGAGCACTTTGAAAAAATTTTTTGAAAGTCCTCCACTGTTTGTCAATTGTCCCACCATAAAATCTTTGTTTCCAGTCTACCTGAGTCAGGTCCTCCCTCATTCGATTGTAGTGTCCCTTGTTCAAGCATTGGATTGGATTTTATCTTCACACTCTCCATCTGCATTCTAAGTTCAACCACACTGTGATCACTCCTTCCAAGAGGATCCCTAACTATGAGGTCGTTAATTATTCCTGTCTCATTACACAGGACCAGATCTGGGATAGCTTGCTTCCTCGTCAGTTCCATTACATGTTGTTCATGAAAACTATCATGGATGCACTCAATGAACTCCTCCTAAAGGCTACCCTGACTGAGCTGGTTCTACCAATCTATATGTATATTATAATCCCCCATGATAACTGCTGTACCATTTTTACAGGCATTTGTTATTTCTTTGTTTATTGCCCTCCCCTATGTGATATTGGTGGCCTATAGACTACACCTATCAGTTACTTTTTCCTCTTCGAATTTCTAATTCCTAACCAAATGGATTCAACCTCATTTTCCATAGAACCTATATCATCTCTCAGCACCGCCCTGATGTCATCCATGAATATCAGAACTACACAATCTCCCTTATCTACCTGACTGACCTTCCACATTGTCTGTTACTCCTGGATATTTAATTCCCAGTCTGATTAAACAAAGCTGATTAAGGTAAGCAGATATCTTTTCTGAAAGGATTTTTCCATAGAATCTCTACATTGTGGAAACAGGTCATTTGGCCCAACAAGTCCACATCAACCCTTTGAAGAGCATCCCACACAGACCCATTCTCCTACATTTTCCATGGCTACACACCTTATCTACATATCCCTGAACACTATCAGCAATTTAGCATGGCTAATCCACCTAACCTGCATGTCTTTGAACTGTAGGAGGAAACCAGTGCACCCAACAGAAACCACACAGACATGAAGAGAATGTGCAAATTCCACAATGGTGGAATTGAACTCAGGTCTCTGGCACTGTGAGGCAGCAGTGTTAATCGCTGAGCCACCATGCTGGCCAATTTTTGGTCAATTTGACAGCCCATGGTCACTTTCACTGACTGGTTAATAAAGTTCTAAATTTCTTTCTTTTCAAACAGAATTTGAATTCTCAATCTCCAACCATGTATATTGAACATATAGGATAAATTTCTTCAGAATGCCTAAGCACTAAAGAGCCTCCACATTGTGAAGTTGGGTTCTGGAATTGAAACTCTGACTGAGCTTACTTTTAATGCAAGATGCCATCTTGTAGCAAGAGGATGAAAGATAGCTAAGGATCTAGTTGCATTGCTTACTACTGTTCCCACTGGACAAGTCAAATCCTTGAATGAAATCTGATTTGATAGATTACAGTTCATCTTTCATTAATTTAACATGGCAGGCTTTCATTGAAGTGTATATACTCAAGGCCTCAGTTCTGGTTTTTAACAACAAAACAAAAGTATTTCACTCAAGAGAAATAACAATACAACAAATCCAGCTATCTAAATGTAACACACTCTTTCAAAAGATTTCAATGCACCTGAGAAAACAAATTCCCATTTTTTCCCCAGCGCTATCACTTTGCAATTAATCAAAATACAGAGAAATGTCCCTTCATGATCATATCTATTGTTCTGATTTAACTACTTCTTTTCAGATCTATTCCTGGGATGTATGTCTTTTATCTTGAATCTTCACTAAATTCAAAACTTAGACTTTCCTAACTTTGGATATTCAATATATATTCCAACCAATAAAATGCTGGTCCGGAAGTTACACAAGCTTTCATTTGAAATAACTTAATTTCTTTACTGTCGTAAACAAATTCCCCCTCTGCTGGGAAAGCTTTTACAGGTATTTGCCTTCAAATAGGCCTTCTTCAAACTATTCAAAGGTTTTCCAATTTCTGGGGTTGTCTAAGCCTAAATATATCCTTGAATTTTATAAACTGAAAAGAAAGTGGGTGGGATGGTTGCTCAGTGGTTAGCACTGCTGCCTCACAGCACCAGTACCTGGGTTTGATTCCAGCCTTGAGTGACTGTCTGTGTGGGGTTTGCCCATTCTCCCTGTGTCTGTGTGGGTTTCCTCCCACAATCCAAAGATGTGCAGTTTAAGTGAATTTGCCATTCCAAGTTGCCCATAGAGTTCGGTGCATTAGTCAGGGGTAAATATGGGAAATGGGTCTGGGTAGGTTACTCTTTGGTGTGGACTAGTTGGGCTGAAGGGCCTCTTTCCACACTATAGGGAATCTAATCTAAAAAGCTAAACTATTTAAATGTTATCTCTCTCCTATTGTAAGGTCTTAAATATAAACAAATTTCCATTAACACCCTCGGGAGGCCTTCAATTGTCTGCTATCAAGGCACACACACACACCTGTTTAACGTTGTGGTTCTGGAAAGAGTAATCTATTTATCTTTTGAACATCGTTACATAAATAGGTTAACATTTGTTTGTCACACATTTAAAATCCAAACTCTTATAAATTAAAATTATTAGAAATAAATTACCCTTCTTGAATCACACTCCTAATAATCATTAAATAAGCTGCACAGCATTTTGGTGGCTAGTACTTAAAGATGCAGTCCTCTTCTTACATCTAACAGCTGGACAGGAGTAAACAAGATGATCCTCAGGTTTTGTTGTGCTATTTAATGCCACACTCAGCTTTCAATGTTCATTTTCTGCTGAAGAGGACTTCCCAGGCACACTTGTTTAGGACCAGGTGTAGATAGAAGACATGAAGTCAGGCAGAGCAATAAGAGAAAAGGTGAACATGACCTAAAAACAAGTTGACCATTTCCTCCAACCCCATCGTCTTGTGGGTAGAAACCATTCTGCTTTCTTTAGACCAAGTCCACTATACCTCCTGCACCATGCCTGAGACCGGGTGTGCTCTCTGCATAATCTATAAGTCACCCTGAAATGTTCTCTTATGTGTCACTGAGTGAATCCCACAGCTTCAGAATAGGTGGGTGTGCAGATGGATCATGAAAATTGCTTCTCATCAATTGATTCCAGAAAGTGGGTTGCTTGCTACAAGATTCATGGCTTCTGACTTGCTATTGTAGCCACAGTGCTTTTATGACAGGTCCAGTTCAGTCTTTGAATCATGGTAAACCCCAAATGTTGATTAGCAAATGATTACCAAATTTTGGTGCCTGGTTAGCAACATCAAGTGAGAACATATCATAGTCAAGATTAGTGTGGTGCTGGAAAAGCACAACAAGTCAGGCAGCATCCGAGGAGTGGGAATATCAACGTTTGGGGCTAAATCCCTTCATCGGGAATGAGAACAAATCATGACAATGATCAAATAATCAATAATTTCAGGCAATAGACTATCAAATAGCTTTATCTCATTCATGAAGGTCTTAGGTGAAGTCTGTTTTCACCCTTTCACCTAAATGTCTAAGTTACATGATGGGAATGAATTTTTATCTCCAAACAATAGGCCAAGCCACATTCAGATGTCGAAATGGGATGAATGCAGGGTCACAATGTAGTACCAACCCATCAATTTGCTTAGTGTATCACTTGTTGTATATGCAGTTTGGCACGCATGTAGTATTGTTTGGTAGCTTCACCAGGTTGACACCTCATTTTCAGCTATGCTGTTCCTAACATGCCCTCCTGCACTCTCCATTGAACCAGAGTTGACCCCCTGGCTTGATGATGATGGTTGAATGGGGGACATGTCGGGCCATGAAGTTACAGGTTGTGCTGGAGTACAGTTCCGCTGCTGTTGATGGCCCACAGTGCCTCATGGATGCCCAGTCTTCAGTCACTAAATCTGTTCAAAGGCTGTCCCATTCAGCATGGTGATAGTGACACACAACACAATGAAGGTTGTTCTCAATGTGAAGGCAGAATTTCATCTCGACAAGGATTCTCATTGAGTAGATATGTACCTATGGTAACAACACCAACGGGAGAACTCTCTAGAGATTAGATATTTCTTCACGCAGTGAAAGAAGTTTAGCCTATTTTCTTTTTTTGTTGTTATTTGGTTATTTACAAACATTATGACCTCAAAGGAATTTTGAACCAATTTGCTCTATAAGCTTCGTGTATTATGGACTCCATTCAAACCTTTCAATCACCTCAGGAGAAGTTCTGCAATGTTTCTTTCCTTCTCACAGAATAATGATCTGAAACTATCAAACCCCAGATTTCATACCATTCATCCTTAATCCATTGCCAGAGTTGGTATAACCTCCCCACAACCCAGCCGCACTCCCAGTAGTCAGTGAATACCATATTGCAGAGTGCATATGACTTTCTGAATCATTTCAGAACTTCCCTCCTACGTAGATGTTTGTCAACAATACAAGATTTTGGGAGAGCTGAAAACCAAACAAAAGCATAAAATGTAGTCAGCCAGTTCAGACCCTTCAGGTATAACTAAGTACATTGCACTTAGTAAGCAATTAAAAGGGATAGCACAAAGGAATAGGGGAGGATGAACAATTACAAAACATACAGAGGAAAGGACATAGAAGGAACTGTAAAATATTAACATAGAAATCAAGGAATGTTCAAAGAGCAAAAGTAGCATGCAAAGAAAGCAATACAAAGGAAACCAGAGATAAAAGGCATTGTTAAATATAAAATTAGATTCAATATTAATTAAAGAGAACAATTTACAGGACAACCTCGATTATTCAAACCACACGGGGGAGAGTATTCTGTTCAGATATTCGAATGTTCGGATAACACAGTTTACCCAAGCATCGGTGCCTTGAGATCTTGTGCGGTTAATCCAAAGTTCGGATAATTGGTGTTCAGGCAACCAAGGTTGCACTGCACCGAACTTTTAATGAATTAGGTGAAGCCTCATGTACAAACTTGTGAATGGCATCATGATAGGCAGTATTTGAAAGCATTAAATTATAAAGAGCAAGTAATTGATTAAATGAATTGGATAAATACACAAATGACTTTTAATATTTGCAAATGTGATAACATCTACTTTGAGCCGATAGAATATTTTACAAGTGGTGATAAAGTGAGAAAGAGTGGAGATGCAAAGAACCTTGGGGATCCATGTACATAAGAGAGGAAAGAGAGAGAGAGAGAAAGAGTCTGACAGTGAGAGAGAAAGTGAGTGAAAGAAAGGGGAAAAAATCTCTTTCGGTTGATTCTGGACTTGAGAATTGGATGCTTGGCCTACAAATTAAAGGCACACTATTCAGAAGTGAAATTAGGAACCTTTCTCCATACAAAAAGGAATAGAAGTTTGAAACTCTCTTTCACAAATCACAATTGACATTGGATCCATTGTGAATTTTAAAGCTGAGATTAATAGACATCATGTTAACTCATGATATGAGTGAATATGAGCAAAAGTTACTATGTGGAGTTATGTTGCAGATCATCCCTGATCTCACTGAATGAAGGAATGGGGTTGAAGGGATGAATCGTCTACCTTGTTCTAATGTCAATAGGAAATAGAGTGAAGAGAAGCAGGTGGAAAAACTAATTTTATTCAATTTACCAGAAAATTAGGCTAATGGTTTATTACTGGTTATGTTGTTGTATTAATCATGTCATTCCACCAGAACAATTTCTTGAAACAATTATTTGCGTTCTGACCATTGGTACAACAAATAGACAATCACCAAAATCCATTCTCTACAATGTTTTAAAATGTTCCCAGCCCACTCATATTTCTCCTGGCAATTTCAGCCATCAATTCCAAATAAATTATGATAGTGAGGTAAGGTGAAACGACAGATATCAGAAGTTCTTCAGGCAGCCATCAACATATGACTGGATTTTGTTTGATAGGACAGCGAGAACCATAAGCATGGGAGCATGGGTTGGCATGGTGGCTCAGTCGTTAGCACTGCAGCCTTACAATGCCAGGGATCCAGGTTCACTTCCTGCCTTGGGTGACTGTGTGGAAATTGCACATTCACCTGTGGCTGTGTGGGTTTCCTCCCACAATCCAAAAGATGTGCAGGTTAGGTGAATTGGCCATGCTAAATTGCTAAGTCAGGGGTAAATATAGGGTTAGGGAATGGGTCTGGGTGGGTTACTCTTTGGAGGGTTGGTGTGGACTTGTTGGGCCGAAAGGCCTGTTTCCATACTGTAGGGAATCTAATCTTAACATTAACTGTTAGGAGAACCCTAGTTTTCAAAATGAATTAATGTGATAGAATAAATTGAAAAAGCTCCCTCAGAATTACCAGCTGAATAAGGAGACATTTTGTAATTGCCCGCATATAACTCTCAGGGATA
Source organism: Chiloscyllium plagiosum (assembly GCF_004010195.1). Taxonomy (NCBI): domain Eukaryota; kingdom Metazoa; phylum Chordata; class Chondrichthyes; order Orectolobiformes; family Hemiscylliidae; genus Chiloscyllium; species Chiloscyllium plagiosum. The sequence goes on along the minus strand of NC_057736.1, from coordinate 38,532,696 downwards.
TCATTGCATTTTTACTGAGAAAATTATGGAATTCAGGCATTGGATTAGAACTATCCTATTAAGGCAGTTTCTGACTGAAGACCAGATCTCTCAAGCAAGAAAGAAAAAAATTGTTATGGGATTGGTAGTTTTTATTTGTTCCTTTCACTTGATGTGTGAAAGCTGCAAAATTTTTCTCTTACCTTCTTTTGCTGGTGGCAAGAAAATTGTACTCATTAAACCCAAGCTCAGTTAACAGATGTTATAAAGCAAAGGTTGACCCCCCTCTGAGAACTAAAGCTGACACACTCAAAAAAGAGCACCTCGCCTTATAATCTGTAAAAGGAGTGTGAAAAGTAGCTTAACCTACTTTTCAGCAACTTTTAGTGGTTAAATAAAATAAATCCCTGACACTCACTTTAAAATTGGCAAGTAACAATTTATTTATCTAACTCTAGCAGTAAATAAATTAACTAAACTATTCACAAACCTAATAAATCCCTTTTAACTGTTCCCAAATAAAGCAAAATTTAAATGATGTGCTGTTCCAATAAATACAAGTCCCACTTATGTATAAAAAAAGACATAGGATATAGTCTCTTGAAATGACATCCAGGTTACATGTCTTCCGGAATGTTCTGTAGCTTCTCTGTTGATCCTTCTGTCAGGAGTTCCTTCTCAGTAGTTTCTTTCTGTCAGGAATGCCTTCTCTGTCATTGGTACCATTATTATTTCGAAGATGCTTTCATTAAGAGGAGGCTAAGAGAGCTAATGATTCTCTCTCAAGAGGAGAGGGCAGTTAACTCTGGTGGATGGCTGCTCACTGAATGGGAGTGTTTATCCAACTGTCCCCTTCTTTTATACAATGATATATCAATATTTATTACAATAGGATTGGTCCTATGTCACCAAAACCATCAGATTTAATTTAGTAGGTTTTGTATCTAAGTACCTGGTTCAAATTGATTGACTAAATTCAAAACACATTTGTCTTGGTTAAAAACTGCTGCTTGGCCTGCTAACAGTAAGGAGAAAGTGAGGACTGCAGATGCTGGAGATCAGAGCTGAAAATGTGTTGCTGGAAAAGCACAGGTCAGGCAGCATCCAAGGAGCAGGAGAATCGACGTTTTGGGCATGAGCCCTTCTTCCCGCTCATGCCCAAAATGTCGATTCTGCTGCTCCTTAGATGCTGCCTGACCTGCTGCGCTTTTCCAGCAACACATTTTCAGCTGCTAACAGTAAGGCCTTTTGATGCAAATGCTTCAATTCAGATGTTTTCTGTGTACTTGCAAGCTCTTAAGTTATTGCTCACAGACATCCATTTTAAATCTCTAAGCACTGAAAAAGCACCGTCTTTTAAAGGAACAACACAATTCATTGTCCCCTAACATTTTCCATTTAAAAAACAGCAAATTCTAACGTCCTGCCTCCCAATATATAATTATTCTACCTAACTTCATAACACAGACTTTAGCGATACATGCCACGGAGGGAAGACAGAAGGCAAATCTGCAAAGTTAAGGGGGAAGTGGGTGACAAATGAGCCCCAAGCTGTGCATTGAGTGGTAATCTTCCAACCAGACCTGTTAGATCAGTCAGGTTTCATTCATCCTTGCAGCAAATGCACATTTTAAACAAATGCTCTGCAGTGCCTGTTCAGAAACTCAGTTTGGTATAGTCTCCTATGTGAATTCAATTTTTGTAATATTCATAGAATGATATAATGTTCCAGCAAACAAACAGGCCATTTAGCCCATAAATTCTCTGCTTATGCTTTTCTGCTCCAGTTACCAAATCCTGCTCATCTGCTTTCTCCCCAGACCCTTTAACATTTCTGTTTTGTTGAGCATCTATTTAATTTCTTTCTTAAACAAAACTATGAAAAGATTTTCACAGTTGGATCATTTCCTGTCCAACTAATTCTGTTTTATTCCTTCCTTTAATCCTTTGAGCCCTCTAATCATCTCACTGACCAATAATACATAAATTTATCATTTTTCTTTTGTAAAATGAAAAGACAAATAACTCCTCTCTGTGTGAAAAAAAGTTGTTCATGCTGCGAACCATTTGCATAACAGGATGGTAGAATTCATCAGTAGGAATATGATGGGATCGATCTCAGAAACATTCTTCAAATTACATATGGCAAACAGAAAACACTAATTATGTCGTTTGTTGAAGCATCTGAGGTGCAGGCTCATCTATCATTTAGACCTCTGACACATGAGAAGAGTTGGTTTATACACAAATGTTCTCTGTTGGGTGCACTATGTCATGAATCTTGAAGCATAAATCTTACTGTCTCGAGCTCAGCATCTATCTCCATTCATTAGGGATAGATAAACTTTTCTGTTGGTTAATATCTGTGAATGCTTCCTTTTACCAGACTGTAGAAAGTTATGAGAAAAATAAAAAATGGAGAATGCTGGAAATCTGAAACAAATCACAAAGAGAGAGAAGGCAGGTCCAGCAGCATTTGTGGAGTATTACAAATGCAGTCTCTGAAAGTGTAGGATGAAATATTTTTGCTTTAAAATCGATACGTTGGAAATTAAATTTAAACAAAAATCTATTCAAGATGGTGGCCACAGTATGTCATGTCTGTTGACGTGAAATGTTTCAAAGTCTGTTGAGCTATGTCTCAGTGTGAACTCACAAAAGGGATACTTTTAGAATACATCTAACTCTGGATAATACAATTGCTCCCTCTGAGGTATGGACAAGTGCTCCTGCCTCAATGGACATCAAAAACTTCAAATTAATAGCGATTGAAGATTTTCTCAGCTAAATAATGAGTCTAACCCCAAATTGTGGACTAATCAACTCCCAGAGTTGGGAAGGTGACTCATTAATCTGGAACTGGATGTATTTATACTTGATACTGTAAAACCTACTGAACATCTGAGTCATCTTTAGGTGCTCCAGGAAGTAAGTGCTGAGGGTGATATGCAAAGAGGGGAATTTTGACCAAGGGTAAAACAACAGGACACAAATATGATTCTGTTGAACAAACTCGGGGAGAAAGGGCAAAATCACTGAACTAACAAGTCATAAGGAGCTTCATCTTTTCCTCCCAATGTCTGCAGTTTTGAGAAACCTACCTGAGAAGAAAAGATGGTCTGTACAACAATTGAAGCTATTGCAGCTGCTGATATGAATTCAAATATGGACATCTTTGCTTTATCAAGGAGAACCTTAAGCAAAAGGCTGCAGTGTGTATCATAAAGACTTATAGAGAATTTCTTCTTCTAAGTATTGTTTTATACTTGTAACTGTTTCAAACTTTGTATTTGTAAATTCTTATTCATAACTTTATGTCTTCATCCCTAAGGAACTTTCAATAAAAACTTATAAACTTTAACAGTTGGGCCACTTCAACTAAAATTATTAAAAATTTAGAAGGGGGTTTTTGAGCTGTAGCCTACAATTCATTGATCATGCTTTGGACATGCCAGATAGCTGTGAAAGGAGAGAGAAAAATAAAGATAATGCTTCAAAGTCAAATAGAACTCTCCCTCTGAACCTCATTAACTCTGTTTTACTCTTTCAAATTACCTTCCATGCAGTAATTAATTCAATTGCATATTTTTCATGAGCACCAGTCCATTAGGTCTCCAGTGTGGTCAGTACATCTCCTTTACATTGTTTTGACATATTGGGTGAGCTTACCATCAGTAAGTTTGCCAGGTAAGTATCTGAGGGGTCACCTTTCACTAGAAGTCTAACTGGACCAAAATCATACACAGTTTGGCAACTGGAACAGCCTTGATGCTGCATATTCCACAGTGAGTGGCTCACCTCCTGGTGCTCTGATTCTTCTCCATCATCTATCAGGCATTAATCAGAGGGTGATGGAATAATCTCACTTTCCTAGATGAATGCAGTTCCATCAGCACTCAAGAAGCTCCACACTAACCAGGGTGAATTAGTCCACCAAATGCCACCTCATTTAGCCAATTAAACATTTGCTTCATTCTCCAGCAGAATGTCATGATGACCTTGCATTTTATCTATAGGATACACTGCAGCAGTTTGTAAAAGTGTTTTAAAACAGGACTATACCATCTGATGTTTTCTATGGCATGGTTCTGAAAGAGTTAATGTTGGTGCTGCATTAAGCTCCAAACAATCTCATCGTTCATTCAGTCTTTGAGAAGAGAAGACCAACTAGACTAGTCTACTAGGGGGTCACAATGGAGACAGAGGTCCACTTTTCATTCCTGATATTCTCTGTCATAACCCCTAAATAGTTAATATTACTTGTATCTGTTTCTATTGTGCGCTAGATTATATCTTTACAGAATCACAGATGTAGTACAGCACAGGAAGTGGATATTCTGCCCTTTAAATGAGCAACATTAACTGCTGCCAACCATGTTTTTTTTTCCCATTCCCTTATACATTATTTTTATCCAAATAATTGTCTAATATCCACTTGAATGTCTTGTTTGAACCTGCTCCACCACACTTCCAGGCAGTGCATTCCATGCCCAAACAACTTGCTGAGTGAGAAATAATTTTTTTCTTATCACCTGTCAGTAAGCCAAGTGCCACTTCACATCAAAACTCAATAGTGATTTATCGTCCAATCAGCTAGGTCCTTAGACTCAGTATAGAAATGGAAATTACAGGAGGTGATAGTATAGTGGTGAAAATGGTGCTTTGGTGAAGTAGTCGTCTGTGGTGCAGTTGTAGTGTCTGTACTGCTGAGATTCAAAGCCTGGGTTCAAGCCCCACTTAATCCAGAGGTGTGGAAATCTTCGAAGACATTGATAAAAAAAATGTAGAAATTCAAATCACTTGCTTCTTTTATTGTACCCCACCAAAGGCTGTTCAATCTGCTTAAGGCTTTTCTAAGAAAGAGTGGGAATGAGAATTGGAGTCATGTGACACAGTGGCAATGCCCCAGGAGGCCTGTGTTCAAGTCCCCTCTGCTTCAGAGGTGTATCATAACACATCTGAACAGGTTGCTTTGAGATATGTAGAAATTTGAATCAGTGGCAGCACTCTATAACAATCACAAGTCACCAGGAACTGTCCTCTAAAATAAGCAGCAGATGCTAGTTCAATTAATGATTTTAATCTGAGATCAAAGCAACATATGACACCTTGAAATATAAAGCTCCATGCCAACATCATCATATTAAAACTCCACTTCAAGTGACACATTATCCTCATTTGGAAACATTGCTTCAACATCATTGGGTCAACATCTTGGAACTCCCAATCTAATAACACTGTTGGAATAACCTCACCATATGCAACACAGTGGTTAAGGAGAACAGCTTAATATCTCTTTCTGAAAGGGTGATTAAAGCTAGGTGATAAATGCTAGTCTGATGCCCACATCCCTGAGAATTCTTTTTAATTACAGAGACATTGAGGGATTTGGTTTCAGAAAATGTTGGCAGATGGCTTCAAAGGAAGCTAAATGTGAAGTCATTTATTTTGAACCAAAGTGTGACATTTTCAAATGGGAAAGAATTTAGAAATAATGATGGTCCAAAGGTATTAAGTGATTGTATGCACAAATAACTAAAATATATTTATCAGGTATAAAAACATCAAAAAGGATAATGGATTGTGAACATTTATAACAAGAGGACTAGAATGTAAATGGATAGAACTTTTCTTGTAAGTGTGTTACACCTTGGTTAGATAACATCTGGAACTCGGAGAGTTCTGGGCATTTTACTATCGAAAGAATGGACTAATCTCAAGAGAATGATTCACCAGAATTCCACCAGGTCTCCAAACATTAAACCAATTAAGTGTGTTCTGTAGTGTAGAATGTGAGTCAATGATTTGATTGAGGTTTTTAGGATCTTGTCAGGAATTGATAGCGTGGAAAGAAAGAAATTTTATCTGCTGTTGGGGGAGAATAGACAAGGAGAAACAACCCCAAATCAGAAGCAAGACTTTTAAGTGATAAGGTGTGTGATGATGCTGTGGCTGTGTTCTGATTTTTTTTAAGACAGATTAAGGAACAAGTACAGAGCAATCTATGAGAAAGTAAACAGCTTGTGAGGTCTTAGGTGTTCCTTGTTTTAAATTTGGAACAATAAGAGTCGCCTGAGTGAGTGTGGTCAAGCTATCACAGATCCAGGATTTTTAGTTAGCTTTCAGCCCGTTGCAGTTGTGGGCTTGAAAAATTCTTGTAAGTGTGTGACACCACAGTTAGATAACATCTGGAACTCGGAGAGTTCTGGGCATTTTACCATTGAAAGAATGAACTAATCCTCAAGAGAATGATTCACCAGAATTCCACCAGGTCTCCCTCTCTCGATTACAGCCAAAAGCTGGGAGTTCTTTTTCAAGACTGCTGGATTACATGTGAGACAAAATCTGTTTTCTGAATTTGCCTTTTTGCCAAAGGGTATGTCTGTATTGGAACAGTTAATTATTAATAGTTACTGTATCTATTATTGGGTTAAGTTTCTAATAGAGTTGTTATTTTAAATGCTTCTTTCTTTGTTGTATTTTAACTATAGTGTTTGAATATATTATGCTGTGTTTAACATTGAGTAGTCTGACCAGTCGAATTGCATCTGAAACAAAGTTAGAAGAAAGTGAGGCCTGCAGATGCTGGAGATCAGAGTCGAGAGTGTGGTGCTGGAAAAGCACAGCAGGTCAGGCAGCATCCGAGGAACAGGAAAATCAACATTTCAGGCAAAAGCACCACACTCTCAACTTTACAGTTAGAGTCTAGGCTACCTTCTTAAAATGTTTTGAGGGTCTCTGGTCTGATCCATAACATGTGTAAGAGTACAGAAGAGTGTCTAAAAAAAGCAGAAGATGCCAGCTCAATTAAAATTTTAACCTAAGATCAGCAGATTTTTGAAATCCAAGGTTATTATAAGATATGGAGCCAAAACAGATGGGTAGTGTTGGGATTCAGATCAACACTGCTCACTGAACAGTAGAACAGGCTGGAGAGGTTAAATAATAAACTTCTGTCCTGATATTTCTGCATAAATACAGATTACTTATACAGTGGGTGAAAATTAAAAGATGAAATATAAAAGTAATTAAAGAAACAAAGCGTGTGAACAACTGAAGTAAAGGGAGGTGCGACAGTTGAAGTGAAATGTTATAAACGCTCTGAAAGGGTTAAGACTGATACTTGATTAAACGCATTACACATTACCCACCGTATTGATATCACAGGGACTTGGAAAAGGAGGAACTGGCAGGATACATACCTGAGGCAGTAGGCTCTTCACAGTCTCTGTAGTAACATAGGCCATATTCCTGTAGCCTATAAATGTTGTTGCAATGCAACAAAAGTCTTATTGTGCGTTCAACTGGATTACTCTAGTTAGACCAGAAACATGGCTACTTATGCACACAACATGGTGAGCTGCAATGGTGGGCAATGGTGAATCCAGCTATAACAAAGTAAGCAGTGGGGACAAGCACTATATATAATATAAAATAAAACAACAAGTTAAAACAAGCTGGTGACCCTCAATACACCTGGGCGAGGAGATTGCTAATGACAACAAACCCCACAAAATCTTGTTGTAACATTCAGCACCAAGGAATGCTTCAAAGAATAACAAAGACAGCATTTCGGACTCAGTAGAAAATGTGAAGGTAAGGAAGAAACCTGGAACATAAGGAAGAGGCACTGGCTGCATTGCAAGGTGATAATCTATAGGAGTGGTCCCAAATCTGAGCTGAGCTGGTGAAAGGCTAGACATTGAAGATTAGATGAGTCAAAAATCAACAATCCTTTGTACAAAAGAGGAAGTTTTAAATTGTGCAATAACTCAGGCTCAAAGGGAAGTAATTTAAAAATAGCTTGCAAACTCAATCACTTCCAAAGCAGATAATACCCTGAGCAAAACTGAAAGCAAAACAAGCCAAAAAGGACCACAAGACAAACCAGAGAGGAAAAAAAATGACAAAACAAAGGAAGAAATGGTCAGGGTGCTAGTGATAATTTTCCATTCCTCTCTGACCACAAATGAAGCACTGGAGGGCTGCACGACAGCTAACGTGGTACTGTTATTCAAGGGGGTGGGGGCAAGTGATAAGCCAGGAGACTACAGTCGAGTCAATCTAACTCCAGTGGCTGAGAAGCTTTTGGAAGTAATTTTGAGAGACAGAATTCATCGAAACTTGGAGAGGCAAAGATTAATCAAGATCAGCCTACATAGCTTTTGTAAAGGGATGTCATTTCTGACCAATTTGAATGAATTTTTCAAAGAGGTGGCAACGTTTGTAGGATGAGGGCAATGCATTGGATATAGTCCACTTGGGCTTCAGCAAGGCTATTGATAAATTCCCACATGGGAGACTGACAGAGAAGGTTTAGCAAACTGGATCTAGAATTGGCCGAGTGACAGGAAACAAGGGTTGATGGCAGAAAAGTGTGTTTTCTGACTGGAAGCCTGTGTCCAGCAGGGTTCTGGAGTGATCAGTATTGAGGCAACTTTATATATTATATAAACTTGAATGTAGGAGGGGTGATTAGTAAGTTTGTGGAAGATACTAAAATTGGTGGAGTGGTATACAGTGAGGAGGATAACCTTAGATTACAGAAGGCTGTTGATAAGTTGGTTAGATGGGCATTCAGGGCAAATGGAATTCAATCTGCACAAATGTGAGATGATGCACCTGGGGAGGTCAAACACGGGATAGAAAGATAAGATCTGGGAAGCACTGAGGAGCAGAGGAGCTTTCATGTGTATGCACACCAGTCCCTTAATGTATCAGGACAAGTGAAGGAAGTGGTTAATAAGTTGTATGGTCTATGTGACTTTCCTAGCTGAGGCATTGAGTTTAATATCAGGGAGCTAATGTTGAAATTATACAAAGCATTGCTTAGGTCACAGCTAGAGTATTGTGTGTAGTTCTAGAATCCACAATTAGAATGTGCATGGTGGCATTGGAGTGGGTCAGAGGAGATTAATCAGATGTTGCCTGGGCTGGAGAGTTACAGTTATGAAGAGAGATTGGACTGACTGTGGTTGTTTTCTCAGAGCGGAGGACATTGAGCGGGAACATGATTGAGGCATGAAAGATTATGAGGTGTACTGATAGAATAGATAGGAAGGGTCATTTCCATTTGATGAAGGGAATCAATGAGTAGGGAGGCATCAATTTAAGGTAAGGCACAGAAGAGTCCAAGCAGTTTTGAGGGAAAAGAATTTTCACCTGGAGGGTGATGAGAATCAGAAACTCACTATCCATGAGGATGATAGGGACAAAAACTCTCGCAACATTTAAGAAGCATTTAGATGTGTGCCCACGATGCCAAAGCATTCTAGGTAAACAGGATTAAACTAGTTAGGTGCTTATTTTTGATAGCTGCAGCACCGAAGGGCTTTTGTCTGTGATCTCTATGTAGATAGATTAGATTACATTACAGCGTGGAAACTGGCCCTTCGACCCAACAAGTCCACACCGACTCACAACCCACTCATGCCCCTACATTTACCCCTTACCTAACACTACGGGCAATTTAGCATGGCCAATTCACCTGACCTGCACATCTTTGGACTGTGGGAGGAAACCGGAGCACCCGGAGGAAACCCACGCAGACACGGGGAGAACGTGCAAACTCCACAGAATCAGTCGCCTGAGGTGGGAATTGAATCCGGGTCTCAGGCGCTGTGAGGCAGCAGTGCTAACCGCTGTGCCACCGTGCCGCCCATATATGATACTTTATTTTAGGAGTGGAATAGCCAGAAAATCATTAAGAGAATTTTTAAACCAGTTAAATGTTAGACAATTTAATGAAATATGTGATTTTGTTTGAAAACATTTTCTCTCGAAAACCTCCAATGCAGCTGTGCAGTGCAGGAAAATCCCCAGTACATCTGTGAAAGGCAGGAAAACCTGTGTCACCGCATGGCAAGGTGTTGGGAAAACAGCTATTATAGTCGTAAAGCATGGGACAACCATCATTATTACAGAATAAAGAATATTTAAAGAAAATTAAGTACTTGTTCAAACATCAGAAATAGTATTGCCAGGAAAAATTAACTTCAGAAACATGCCCAGTAGAACATAAAATTGGACATCCTGCAGAAGAGAATTATTGTTGCACGAAATAATTTCAAAACCAGATATTATGAAAATGCCTCAATAAATTAATTACACTTCTGTACACAATTAGGAGTACAGCAGATTATGTCAATATTGTTACAACACAGGTAAACCCTCCTGCTTAATTTAAACCATCAACATAGAAAGGATTTATCCCGTGTAGTAATCTGTGAAAATCCAAGAGGCCAAGAACTATTCAAAGTAAAAATTAACAATTTTATTTCTTAAAGTGTAAATTAGAATAATTAACTAACAACTATTTACAACTCCTTCCTCTAACTGATCTTTTTCTTTTCCTTCCTTAATGTTAGTCTGATAAAACCCCCGATTAAGATTTACCAAAAATTCAAATTTCAAAACCAGGCAGCTGTCCAATCTTCCCTTTGTATCTTCCTCTCTAGATAGCACAGTTTTAAGATAGGCAGGAGGTTTGGAGAGGATTTGAGGGAACATCCTTTTACACAGAGGGTGGTGGGTACCTGAAGATCACTGCCTAAGTGTATGGTTGAGACATATCTTAAGGAACACTCGAGACATTTAAGAAGTATTTAGATGAGCAGTTGAAATGCAATGGTTTTTTTAGGACTACGGACCAAGTGCTGAAAAATGAGATTGGAATACTGTAGATAGTTACTTGATGCTTGATGATTGATGCAGAGTGGGCCAACAGACTTCTCTCTGCTGCAAAAACCCAACAACTCCATGAACCTACATCTTCTGCTTCAAGACTCTCCTAGCTCCAAATTTGCCTCAGCAAATACACACCCAGATAACTTAAAACTGGAGAACTTGTTTCAAATCTGTCCATCTCTGTGACACATAATCTGCTCCAGGATGTTTTTAGTCTAAACTTTAACATTTACAGTATGCTTTTCAGTTATCCTAACTTTAATTCCCTCTGGGCTGCCATTACAGCAAACTTTACAGATGCAACAGCTGTAGCAATGTATGCCCACCTGTAGTTTATATTAGCTCCACCTCATTTATTCTGATTCTTTTCTGACGATTCTGACAATTGCAAAAGACAGTATTTTAATTATCTTGAGTTTCTGACTGTCAAACACTGGTGAAACTCATCCATGCTGACCTGATCTCCTAAGTTAATCTCGTCCCATTTGCCAGCATTTGGCCCATGTACGTCTAACCCATTCCTATTCATATACCCATCCAGATGCCTTTAAAATGTTGTAATTGTACCAGTCTCCACCACTTTCTCTGGCAGCACAATTTGCAAGAAAACATTGCCCCTTAGATCCCTTTTATATCTTTCCTCTCTCACCCTAAACCTATGCTGTCTAGTTCTGGGCTCCCCCAATTTAGGGAAAATGCTTTGTCGATTTATCCTATCTATGTCCCTCATGATTTTTTAAACCTTTATGAGGTCACTCCTCAGCATCTGACTCTCCAGGCAAAACAACCCCAGCCTATTCAGTCTCTCCCGGTATCTCAAACCATCCAACCCTGGCAACATCCTTGTAAATCTTTTCTGAACCATTTCAAGTTTCACAACATCCTTCCGATAGGAAGGAGACCAGAATTGCACACAACATTCCAAAAGTGGCCTAACCAATATCTTCTGCAACTGCAACATGATCTCCCAACTGCTCTATTTAATACTCTGACCAATAAAGGAACACATATCAAACACTTTCTTCATGATCCTATCACTTTCAAGGAACTATGAACATGCACTGCAAGGTCTCTTTGTTCAACAACACTTCCCAGGTCCATACCATCAAGTGTATATGTCCTGCTCCTGATTTGCCTTTCCAAAATGCAGTAACTCACATTAATCTAAATTAAACTCCACCTGCCACTCCTCGGCCCATTGGCCCATCTGATCAAGATCCCATTGTACTCTGAGGTAATCTTCTTAGCTGTGCTCTACACTACCTATTTTGGTGTCATCTGCAAACTTACTAACTATACCTCTTATGTTCACATTCAAATCATTTATATTAATGACGAAAAGCAATGGACCGAGCACCAATCCTTGTGGCAGCCTGGAAAGCAATCCTCCACCACCATCTTCTTCGACCTTTTAGTCAGTTCTGTATCCAAATGGCTGGGTCTTTCCATATTCCATGTGATCAAACCTTAGTAATCAGTCTCCCATGGGGAACCTAGTTGAACGCCTTACTGAAGTCCATGTACATCACATCCACTGCTGTGCCCTCACCAATCCTCTTTGTTACTTCTCCAAAGACCTCAATCAAGTTTGTGAGACATGATTTCCCACCCACAAAGCCATGTTGACTATCCTTAATCATTCTTGCCTTTCCAAATATATGTACAACCTGTCCCTCAGGATTCCATCCTACAACTTGCCCACCACCATTGTCAGGCTCACCAGTCTATAACTCTTTGGCCTTTTCTTACCACCTTTCTTAAATAGTGGCACCACGTTAACCAACCTCCAGTCTTCCGGCACCTCACCTGTGACTATCGATGATGCAAATATCTCAGCAAGGGGCCCAGCAATCACTTCCCTAGCTTCCCACAAAATTCGAGGGCACACCTGATCAGGTCCTGGGGATTTATCCACCTGCATGCATTTTAAGACATCAAGCATCTCCTCCTTTGTAATATGGACATTTTCAAGATGTCACCATCTATTTCCCCACATTCTGTATCTTCCACATCCTTCTCCTCAGTAAATACTGATGCAAAGTATTTATTTGGTAGCATTGTGGCACAGTAGTTAGCACTGCTGCCTCACAGCGCCAGAGACCTGAGTTCAATTCCCCCCCGCATTCCCTATACCTACCAGACTTTCCTTTCACCCTAACAGGAACATACTGTCTCTGGACTCTCGTTATCTCATTTTTGAAGGCTTCCCATTTTCTACCCATCCCTTTACCTCTGAACATCTGCACCCAATCAATTTTTGAAAGTTTGTGCCTAATACTATCAAAATCAGCCTTCCTCCAATGTTAAAGCCAATTTAAGTGCATGTGACTTCAAAGTGTTTCAGTGGTACAGGATTGATAATGCAGAGCCCCAGGGTCCTATTGAGAGACAATGTGCATAATGCTCACCATGAGAGATGGTGCAATTTGAAATCAATAAACTCTGGCATTAAAAGGCAACCATGTGATTATTGTTGATTGTTGCAATATCCTCTAGGCAAGGACACTTGAAATCCTTACCTGCTCTGGCTTTCATGTGACTCCAGACAAACAACAAAATGGTTAATTTCTAACTGCCCTTTGAAATGACATAGAAAGTCTATCAGTTCCAGCGCAATTAGAGGTGGGCAACAAATACCAGCAACATTAGTAATGCCAACATCCAACGCAAGAATAAAAGAAAACTTTCATATATTCATTTTTTATTGTTAAATATTAATACCTACAAAGATTAAAGACATAGCAAAACAAGCAGGTTACATATTCGAAACAGAACTCATCATCCTTCTATACCCGTGTTTTGCATTATGTACAGAAACAATGAACCCCACACTGTTAATGAAATGTGTAGAATTGCTCAGAAAAAAAATACCCATTTGCAAATCATCTTTTGGAAAACAATTGCTGTTCTGGCAACCTTATCAAAGTGTCAATGAGACAGACCATTACAGTATCAGTAACAGAAGCTTTGAAACACTTAACACCTTTTAATCTTGTCAAATAAATATGTAGACATTGACAAAAGAGATCACAGAGGACTGGTGTAAGTCTTTTACATGAATTTGATGGCCTCATTATTCATGCTTGGCTGAGAGCCCAGATTCACAAAAGGACATTTTTGACAAGGGTTATGTTTTGACAGCTGGAGGGACCATTGATTTTGTTTGATTAATATCGTAAAGTGGTTAAATTACTTATTGGTTTTTATGATTTCACTTGAAAGTGGGCCTGGGAATCAAATTGCACACCATGTCCATTGATTGCAATTCAGGCAACATGCTAATTTTATGTTGTGTCGTCAATTCAATTATTTCAGCATCCACTCAGAATGTGTCATGCTACTGATTGGTTTAATGCAACAGTGCAAGCGATTCACACCAGAGACATCAGCCATATGGTCTGCATGTAACCTGGATATGTCTCTTTGCCTCGCTGTTCAGTCCAGATATAATCTGGTCTAATGGACTCTTGCACAATGAATGCATTGTGACAATGGGTATTCATGTACATAATTTGTTACTTATTGTCACACATCAGCTGGATGTTGAATGAATAGAATAGTTTTATTTTCCTTGAAAAGGTAGAAATGAAATATAGAGACCTGTGTACATTCAATATTATGCTGCACTAAGGGAAAACTCCATTCCTAAAAAAACTGCATTCTTGCTCCTCCTGTTTCTCTCTGGCATGTGATTAAAATGTGGAAATAGATGCAAAGTCTCAACATCCTCCCTTATGATGAAGGGCTTTTGCCTGAAATGTTGATTTTCCTCCTCCTCGGATGCTGCCTGACCGTCTGTGCTTTTCCAGCACCACTCTAAGTTAGACTCTGATTTCCAGCATCTGCAGTCCTCAATTTTGCTTAGTTGATTTTAACCTTACTGCGAATCCTCTTGCAAGGATGCCTACCTTGCAGAAGTTCTCCTCCTCTCTCTACAAGAATCTCAGTGATTCTCTCTCTCACTGCAACTCCCAGGTCATTTCCTCTTTCCTGATGAAGGGCTTTTGCCTGAACTGTCAATTTTCCTGCTCCTTGGATGCTGCCTTTTGTGCTTTTCCAGCGCCACTCTAATCTCAACCTCCCTTATGTACCAGTGAATGGTAAGCTGTGAGAAGTTGCAAATGTTCCCATGCATGAAAGGAGTTGTTGTGGTTCTGTTCTCCGAGCTGGGAATTTGTGTTGCAGACATTTCGTCCCCTGTCTAGGTGACATCCTCAGCGCTTGGGAGCCTCCTGTGAAGCGCTTCTGTGATGTTTCCTCCAGCATTTATAGTGGTTTGTCTCTGCCACTTCCGGTTGTCAGTTCCAGCTGTCCGCTGCAGTGGTCGGTATGTTGGGTCCAGGTCGATGTGTTTGTTGATAGAATCTGTGGATGAGGGCCATGCCTCTAGGAATTCCCTGGCTGTTCTCTGTCTGGCTTGTCCTATAATAGTAGTGTTGTCCCAGTCGAACTCATGTTGCCTGTCATCTGCGTGTGTGGCTACGAAGGATAGCTGGTCATGTCATTTCATGGCTAGTTGGTGTTCATGGATACCGATCATTAGCTGTCTTCCTGTTTGTCCTATGTAATGTTTTGTGCAGTCCTTGCATGGGATTTTGTGCACTACGTTGGTTTTGCTCATGTTGGGTATCGGGTCCTTTGTCCTGGTGAGTTGTTGTCTGAGAGTGGCTGTTGGTTTATGTGCTGTTATGAGTCCTAGTGGTCGTAGTAGTCCGGCTGTCAGTTCAGAAATGTTCTTGATGTATGGTAACATGGCTAGGCCTTTGGGTTGTGGCATGTCCTCATTCCATTGTCTTTCCCTTAGGCATCTGTCGATGAAATTGCGGGGGTATCTGTTTTTGGCGAATACATTGTAGAGATGTCCTTCTTCCTCTTTTTGCAGTTCTGGTGTGTTGCAATGTGTGTGGCCTTTTTGAACAGTGTCTTGATGCAACTTCTTTTGTGTGCACACACAGATGACAGGCAATATGAGTTCGACTGGGACAATACTACTATTGTAGGACAAGCCAAACAGGGAACAGCCAGGGAATTCCTAAAGGCATGGCACTCATCCACAGATTCTATCAACAATCACATCGACCTGGACCCAATATACCGGCCACTGCAGCGGACAGCTGGAACTGACAACCGGAAGCGGCAGAGACAAACCACTATAAATGCCAGAGGAAACAACACAGAAGCGCTTCACAGGAGGCTCCCAAGCACTGAGGATGTCACGTAGACAGGGGATGAAACGTCTGCAACACAAATTCCCAGCTCGGAGAACAGAACCACAACAACGAACAACCGAGCTACAAATCTTCTCACAAACTATGAACGGAGTTATAAACAGAAGTTAGTTGCCATGGTCACCCCTGTAGCTATTGGAACTATAATGTTTGCCCTGCACTAAGGTACTGCATTTTGGACTTTGAAGATTATTTGAAACACCCACAAAAAGCACTCAATTTCTCACCTTGCAAATTTTAAAAAGGATTATTAATACTTGGCCTAACTACAGCAAAGAGATAAATGATTCAAGTTACATTAAAATGCTGTTAAAATGTAAACGTCTGGGATCCTTTAATCTTGCCTGATAGCGTATTATAAGAAACATACTGCGGTGGTGCCAAGTCCAATCAGCAATGATGAGATTTCTTTATTGGGTGATATATCGAGCAATTTCATTTCCATTGGGGCATACCATTTAATAAGATTGATTTGTACCAGCATTTTGTCAAATTGCACTTTTAAAGACGGTCATTTTAAATTTACAATGCCTGCATATGATTTGTATTTGATGTTGGGGGCTGAGAGAACAAATTAAATTGATATCATCATTGTCATACAATATTATTCTCCCTCAATTCAGATCACATTTGCCTCCT
The DNA here is from genome assembly GCF_004010195.1 of Chiloscyllium plagiosum. Classification (NCBI taxonomy): domain Eukaryota; kingdom Metazoa; phylum Chordata; class Chondrichthyes; order Orectolobiformes; family Hemiscylliidae; genus Chiloscyllium; species Chiloscyllium plagiosum. The sequence goes on along the minus strand of NC_057736.1, from coordinate 38,516,164 downwards.
GTGAAGCAGGAATTTTCAAAGTAGTAATATCATTATAAAAATAACTAATCAAGGTGTCAAATCATACCACCTAGTACTTACAGTCTGTTCCTTTTTTTTAAGGAGAACAGAATGGTTTGCTCTTAAATAAAAATTTAAGTCAAAAAAGTCAGGAAATATCAAATTGAGTATTCCTGAAACTGGGGGAGGTGAAATAATTACTACTTCCTGTATGCAAACCAACTTCACAAAGCAATACACTTTCCTGTAGCTGTCTCCATAAGAAAACATCAGACCTCCACAAGAGGCCATCCTTCAAGAACTGTAAGAGACCTGTTTAATTTATTTGAACTGTGACATTTTGTGACAAGATTGAGACTGATAATTCACAGATGTATGCAAGTCTATGCCAAGTGTTATTTGACCTCCTATCATCAACGATGGGATTTTGATGTGAAGTTGGCTGTCTAGAAATATTATCAAAACAGCATGCACTTACTGGTCTGTAGTGGCGTTGCTCACAGTTAAACTGGGACCTCAAACCTTAATTTAGACAGTAATATATAGCCACTTGTAGAGCTGGGGAATTTGGAGGGAGTGGTACAGAAGAAGAACATTATTTTGAGGTTATTTCAAATATGTATTAATGAATTTAAGTAACTTCCCAGAGAAGTATATAACATCACAGTTTATCCAATACAGGCTCAGTTCTTGGCCAGATTCTCCAGAAATTCAAGGTTATTTGGATATCCTGTCAGCAACCATGGAAAAATAAACATGACAGTTTAAAAAAGTCATCTTTCTTTTTGGTTTCTTTGAACACCTTAGCTTACTCATTCTGAACGTACTTGTGATGTATATAAAAGCTATTTGACTGGCCATTGGGAATCATCTAATCATGTCTCTTTCGTTTGTGTGTGTGTGAGATAAACAGTGAAGACTGGGAATGTAGGTGAAAAGATGTTTACAGGGTGGGGGAGGAGGAAGGGGACACTGCATGATGAAACTCCCAGTAATTAATCTGTCAAAATGAACAAATGTGGGTGTGGTGTTCAGTGATGATAGAATTCTAAGACAAAACTTGATTTGCTTGGGACATTGCGTGTGGGAGGCAAGTCTTTTTTGCTTGCCAGCATGACTTTGAAGATAGAAGTTGCAAAATTTGCCATCTAAAGAATGAGCAATGACTTCCTGTTGTAAATTCACTGCTGCTGTTCTATCCCCTATGTCTTGGGTTAAATAACCAGCACAGTATCCATCTCATTTGGAAATTGATGCTGGCTCTGGAATTGGAGTAAGACTCACAACCTGAAATAAAAAAAGATGTGTGTCATCAAATGTTATTAAACTTTACAAAGAATTTCAATTTTTCCCAACTGAAGACCTAGAAAAATCTTCCAAAGCCATTCCTTGGGTCATTGCCTCAATTATAGCTCTCTGTTCTCACAGGAGACATCTAGCTTCACCAACCTGTCATGCCCCTATGATTTTCTGAGCTTGAATGTTGCTCAGCTGCAAAAAGAAAATACTGCTTGTAGGTTTATTTCATGTTCTCTTTCAATTGCACTGAACTATGTATGGCATTCAGGATTCAATGATGAGTCATAAGATGACTAAAAAATTTAAAAAGTCAAGCCCAAAGGCTTCATGTTTAATGTGTGGAGCATTCGTACTAAGACAGACAAATTAGCATCACAAATAGATATAAATGTTTACGATATAGCTGCGATTACAGAGACATGGCCATAGGTTAACAAAGGATGGTAACTAAACATCCAGGTGTATTCATTATTTATGAAGGACAGAGAAAAGTGGAAAAGAAGGTGGGGTGGCATTGTTAGTAAATGATTACAATGCAGTAGTGAGGAATGATGTTGGCTCAGTAGATCTTGATGTGGAATCTGTATGGGTGGAGACAAGAAACACAGGGACAAAAAAAATCCATTGTTGTGGGTTGTCCTCAGCTCCAAAACAGTTGTGGAGCTTCAAGGAAAGGCATGATATGAGTTTGGAGAGAGCATTGGCTAGTGAACCAAAAACAGAGGCTCAGGATAAACGAGTCATTTTCTACTTGGTAGCAAATAACCCATGGAGTGCCACACAGTTTGGTCATCAGGACCCAACTGTTTACAATCTATATTAATGACTTGGATGCAAGAATAAGATGTATTATCACCAAGTTTGTAGGTGACACCAAAATAAGTGGGAAAGTAAGTTGCAATGAAGAAATAAGAAATGGATGTGGATAGGTGAGGTGAATGGGACAAAATCTGGCAGATGATTCTTAACATCAAAAAGTATGAGGTTAGACATTTTGGTTAGAGGAATAGAGAGGCAATTTATTATCCAAATGGAGAGAAATATCAGAATGTTTCAATTCAGAGGAATCTGAATAAAGCACAGAAAATTGGACTACAGCTACAGCTGATAATAAGGAAGGCAAATAGAATTTTGGCATTTATTGTTAAAGGAACAGAGTATAAAAGTGGGGAAGTGTTTCTTCAAGTGTATAAGGCATTAATGAGTCTGCACTTGGAATATTGTGAACAATTCCAGTCCCTTTACTTGAGGGGCTATGTGGTTCCAATGGAAGCAGTTCAGAGAAAGTTAATTAGATTGATTCAAAAATTAGATATTTGTCTTATGAAGATAAATTGAGCAGTTTAGGTCTATACTTTCTAGAGTTGAGAAGAGTGAGAGAAGATCTAATTGAGGTATATAATGTCTAAAAGAGGATTGAGAAAATAGATATAAAGAGGATGTTTCCGCATGTAGTACAATATAGAATGAGAGATTATTGTTTTAGGATGATGGGGTAGAAGATTTTAAACAGAAGTGAGGAGGAACTACTTCTGTTAAACTGTCTTGAATTCTTGGAATTCAGATGCCAGGCTATGATGGATGCTAGGATATTGAGTAAATTTAAGCAGGAAATAGACAGACTTTGAATTATTAATAGATTGAGAGTTATGGAGGGCAGGCAGGAAATCAAAGTTGAGGCCAAGATGAAACCCACCATGATTGTTTTAAATGGCAGAGCAGGCTCAAGGGGTTGGTTTGCCTCCTCTTGTTCCTAATTATTATGTTCTTGTGTTCTAAATCATGCATGTATGCAATAAGGATATAACTATAGTTGTGGGTGATTTAAATTTACATGTATATTGGACAAACAAAACCTGCAATGATATTGTGGTCTGTATGTTGTGGTTTTTAGACTAATAAATACAGGAACCAATCAGAAGCACAGACCATTTAGACTGGGTACTGTGAATGAGAAAGGATTAATTAATCATCTTGTTGTGTGGGATCCTTTAGGGAGGAGCAACTATAATATGACAGAATTCTCCATCTTAATGGAGAGTGAAATATGATTAGCAACATGCTATCAGTCGTCAGACTTGTCCTCAGTCCTAACAGGCTCCCAACTGTTACAGAAGCACCTTTTTGGAATCGAGCCCATTTCTCCATGGTCTTAAATACCTGATGAGCTAGCAAGTAGCAAACATTCTCTTCTGACTGCTTCTACAGAGTTGTGTAAAATTTGAACTCTTCTGAGAAATCTATCAAAAAGCTAATAACAAACTCCACCCATGTTCATAGACAATATTGCATTTAATTAATCATTTGGAGCAATCAATTGCAACAACCTCTTGGAGCTCTCTGTTTCCTGAATGTTGCAATTTTCACAGTTTGCTGGCTTACAATGTAGACATTGCATACAACACAAAGAGAATTTTATAAACAACCACATTCAACATAAACCAATTAAAACTATGATGAATTGTGTGGAGGATAGTGATAGACATTAATAGGATACAAATAGAGCGACGCAATTGGCAGACATGTGGTAACGTAAGCCAATGCTGGGAAAGGTAAAATGACACATTTTGGAAGAAAATGTGAGCAAATGCAATGTAAAATGAAGGATGGACCGTCTTGTGGCACAGTGGTACTGTTCCTATACCTGGAATGAGAGACCTGCATTCAAGTCCCACCTGCTCCTAGGATGTCTAATAACATCTCCGAACAGATTGATTAGAAATTGATATAAAATAAAGGTTAAACTTTTCAGAAAGAACCAGGAGCATGTGCATAGATTGATGTGTCTGGCAGGGGATTTGAGGGAACGTTTGAAAAGACACAAAGGATTCTGGTCTCTTTAAATGGAAGGATTGAGATTAAAAGCTCAGAAGTTATGATAGAGCTTTAGAAGCATATATTGGTCCCAAACTTCAATATAGTATTCAATTCTAAGTATTTGAAGGATATAAAGACTTAAGATCACGTATGGGAAAGATGGGCAAAAATGGTTCCAAGGATAAAAGATTTCAGTCACATAGCTAGATCGTTAGAGAAGTGAAAGTTGAAATTAGATTTACGAGAGCTGTTCAGAACCTTGAGAACTCTGTATAAAAGAGATGTGAGAAACTCTAATATTTGGAAGAATCAGGAACAAAATTTAAAATGACTGGCAAAAGGACAACACTGCAAGAGTGTGTAGTGAAAGCAGATTCATTCACAACTTCCAAAAGGAAATTGAATGAGCACCCAATGAAAAACTAAATGGATCGATTCACTAAAAGAGTGCAGTACTGGGGTTAGTTAAGTTGTTCTTACAATATAAGCTTGAATGAAGTGGCCTCCTTCTGTATTATGACCTCCTCTAAATTTATGAACTGTATTTCATGGTGCATTGGAGTCCACTGGAGTCCATAGCCTGTCAATCCAGGGGATGAGCCACCACTCTGGCAGTGCCACCATGTACAATGACCCTTGCCCCAATGGCAAGGAACCATGAAGTTGAGGTCATTCCTAAATTGTGGACAGAGAGGAGGGTGGTGTTAGATGAGCAGATCCCAGTGAGAGGGGTTAAGAGTGGAAGTGTATATGTGGACAGACTAGAATGGAAAGAAAATCAAGTTAGGGAAATATATTGGAGAGCGGATGGGAGGGTGTTGTGATTGCTTTGGTTTATCCAGGGAGGCTTTAGGGAAAAAGATATTCTGTGAAAGCAGGCCTGGAGTCTTTTATTTAAAATACAACTCTCCACTGCCAACTGCCAACCACACTCCAAGAGACTCTCAACTCTGTCCCTTGGTTTCTATGTTTTATTTTGCTGCTGCTCGCTTTGCTCGGCCACACTATTGCCTTTCGGGGAGCAGGAAAATCGACGTTTTGGGCAAAAGCCCTTCATCAGGAATCATTCCTGATGAAGGGCTTTTGCCTGAAATGTCAATTTTCCTGCTCCTTGGATGTTGCCTGACCTGCTGTGCTTTTCCAGCACCACTCTAATCTAGACTCTGATCTCCCGTCCTCACTTTTGCCGCACTATTGCCTTTCCCCATCCCCCAGCCCTTATTCCCCCTTCACTGGATAACTTCTCAGGCAATCAGTTAACAAGGAGTTAACTTCCTGTTTATGACTGTGATTAAACTAATAACGTAAGTGTGCGAGATGCACATTGAGGCTCCATTACACGGATAATTTGAGGTAGAAGCAGGGAATGGGTAAATCATACAGGATGGCAAATCATAGGAAGCATTAGACAGAAATGTGTTGGTGAAGAATGAACATGTTGCATCTCACACTGAAAACACATGAACAGAATAGAATAGGTGCCTCTCCCTCAGAAGACATTGTTAGTGAAGTTATCTTTTATTATGGAAATTGCTGGAAAAGCTCAGCAGGTCTGGCCAGTGTCTATGGAGAAAAATCAGAGTTAATGTTTTGGATCCAGTTACCCTTCCTCAAAACTCAGTTCTGAGGAAGGGTCACTCGACCCAAAATGTTAATTCTGATTTCTCTCCACAGACGCTGGTCAGACCTGCTGAGTTTTTCCAGCAATTTCTATTTTTGTCTCTAATTCATTGCATCTGCAGTTATTTTGATTTTCATTTTTATCATTTTGTACTTTAGATTTCCTCTCTATCAAAATAAAAGAATGAAATATTTTGTTTCCTGTTTAATTCAGAGAAGACAGTAGTGACAAGCAAGACTTTAAAATTGTTCACTTTGGGAAATAAAATGCTAGTTTTGCGGGCGACGTGATTGGAGTATGTCAATTTATAATGGTGTAGAGGGTGACACTGAGGTTATTCCTGAATGAGGTCAGTCAGATGCAATTTATAAAATTTTCATAATAATAGGCTAGAAATTACTGCAGGGGATAATAGTTGCAGTGGGTTTAATGCATTTGTATGAGGTTTAATGGAGGCATTAACCCATTTAATGCTCAACAGTTAAAGCCAGTTTCAAACAGTTCATTATTTGTCCTGTTCTATTCTCATGTTACATGCTGATTGTACATTTACAGCCCTGGATACAGTCATGTGCAGCAGGGCTATTAATGCATTCTGACCCTAGGTTAAACTTTCAGCAAATTTCACTTCCTCCTCCAATCTCCAAATGGCTGTTGATTCCATTTCTGAGACTAGCTGATTTCTGTAATGTGTTTCTCAATGTCATTGTTCAGATTCCGAATTTCACAGTGGGAAGGTTGGCAGCCATGTGACCCTAATAGCATGATGCATGAACATGTTACTCATGAATTGCTTGTCTGGGTTTGGTCAGTGCAACGTCCCCAGGGGGAGTTTGAACAGCACTTGCACGCACACACATTCATTCGCATGGGGTTAGCCAGCACTCAGTACAGATTGGGGTTGACAGTTTGTCCAACCGGCAAGTCTAAGGTTCACCAAGCTGCGTGGAGTGTAAAACATTGATGTTTCACTTCAGTACAGGTACCACATCCATCCTTGTCTGGTAGAAGGCAGTTTGAATTATCCAACCTTTGTTTAAAAATTGAAATGTGTGCTACCCAACAGCTGAGAGGCAGTCTTACAGCTGTGAAGTTATATAAGTTACAAAGGACTCAGATTCCCCAGCTAGTGGAGAATTACTGAATTCATCTACAATCAGATCAAAAGGATTTACAAGTAAAGGGCACTGAGGATTATGGAACACAGACTGGAAAAATGATTTGAGGTACAGATGAAAAATTATGGGCTGAGAGGCCTCTGCTTATTCCTCTCTTCCACTCAGCAATGAATCTGGCGGATTATTTGTTGCGGAGAGTGATTCATTTTAAACGTGCGTTTGGGTTTGAATTGAAATCCTTCTCAATGTAATCACTTATGAAGAGCAAGATCTGCTTACCACGAGGGGCCAGGGCAGTGGCTATGCTGGATTTGTTGCTCTTGACAAAGTAATTTCAGTGAAAGGATAAAGCTTTGCGACCACATTATTGAGTAAAATCGATCTCTGGGACAAGCATGTTAGAGAAGGGCCTGCTGACTCCGATCTCAGGATATAATATTTTCAAGATTGCAGTGCCAGAACAACTACTCTGATTTACCGGCCTTCATCGATATAAGTTGCAAATGTGCAATAATCAAAATTGGAAATCTCAAATCTTACAGTGCAAAAAGAGGTTGTGTTGGCCAATCAAGTGTTTGTCAGCTCTTTGAAAGGTCCATCAAATTAGTTCAAATGCAAAATTCTGTGGATGCTGGAAATCTGAATTAAAACCACAAGATGCTGGAAATATTCAGCATATCTGGAAATCATTTAAGTACAATAAATCATGACATCCTCAGTGCTTGTAAGCGTCCTGTGAAGCGCTTCTGTGATGTTTCCTCTGGCATTTATAGTGGTTTGTCTCTGCCACTTCCGGTTGTCAGTTCCAGCTGTCTGCTGCAACAGCCGATATATTGGGTCCAGGTCGATGTGCTTATTGATAGAATCTGTGGATGAGTGCCATGCCTCTAGGAATTCCCTGGCTGTTCTCTGTTTGGCTTATCCTATAATAGGAGAAAGTGAGGTCTGCAGATGCTGGAGATCAGAGCTGGAAATGTGTTGCTGGAAAAGCGCAGCAGGTCAGGCAGCATCCAGGGAACAGGAGAATCGACGTTTCAGGCATTAGCCCTTCTTCAGGCATTAGCCTTCGGGCATTAGCCCTTGCCCGAAACGTCGATTATCCTATAATAGTAGTGTTGTCCCAGTTGAACTCATATTGCTTGTCATCTGCGTGTGTGGCGACTAAGGATAGCTGGTCGTGTCGTTTCGTGGCTAGTTGGTGTTCATGGATGCGGATCGTTAGCTGTCTTCCTGTTTGTCCTATGTAGTGTTTTGTGCAGTCCTTGCATGGGATTTTGTACACTATGTTGGTTTTGCTCATGCTGGGTATCGGGTCCTTTGTCCTGGTGAGATGTTGTCTGAGAATGGCTGTTGGTTTGTGTGCTGTTATGAGTCCTAGTGGTCGTAGTAGTCTGGCTGTCAGTTCAGAAATGTTCTTGATGTATGGTAACGTGGCTAGTCCTTTGGGTTGTTGCATGTCCTCATTCCGTAAGCGCTTCACAGGAGGCTCCCAAGCACTGAGGATGTCACCTAGACAGGGGACGAAACGTCTGCAACACAAATTCCCAGCTCGGCAAACAGAACCACAACAACGAGCACCTGAACTACAAATCTTCTCACAAACTTTGAATAAATCATGAATTTGTCTATCCATGCCAAAAAAAAGTAACAAAAAAAATGTCCTTGGGTAAAAAATGTCCATTTGCAATTTTTAACCTATTTTTAAATGAGATTCACACTCATGAATTTTATCATTCATGGGATTTCTCAGAAATGGAACCCTCACAGATATGGAAGAATGACTATCAGTTATGGCAAGTTTCATGAAGGATTTGACTCTGGAAGTCCTAGCAAGCTTTCTCACACTATTTTTCCAAATTTCACTCATTACCTACGCACCATACCACTGTGTGCCCTGTCCAGTCTGCTCTGCCAATCACTACAGTTGAATGTATGGCCAGAGTCAGAACTCCCAGAATTCTTGGCATTAGTGCCACTTTTAAGGCTTATCCATGCCCCTGGTCCAGTGCTGGCACTCTTCTGTCAAATGCCCCAGACATGTCAGGCAGAGGGAAATTGGAACCCTGCTTTGCTGACAGGAACCTGGATGTACTTTTGGATGGAGGTGCATACAGTCCCTGCCCATAGAGCATGTATTGAGATATTGATGTCTGGTGTTCAAGATGGTGGGCCAGAGGAGCCAGTGCTGAGCTGGAGTTGCCAAGTAACCACTCTGACTTCCATACTGGGGATTTTTGCTGTCCAGTTTCTATCCAGTGAGTGGGAAAATATATTTTAATTAGGTGACATCATGAAATAAAGAGAATAATACTGTCTGAAAATAGGTCTCTCACTGCTCTTTGGTGAGAATCTCATCTTGTAATTCAATACTCGGTTGGAAAACTGGACATTTTGCCTTCAATGTCAGAAATTTCCTTCCTGCCAATTTAATGTAATTCTCCCAAATTTCTTGCATTGTACATATTGTTCAGTACCTGGAAGGTTTCCACCCACACTGTTAAGCTTGGCATTTTATTTGTGGCAACAGGTTGCTAGCCTGAAGGTACGACATGAAGGATACCACTTCACATCAAGCAAGACAGACCCAGAATTCTCCCCTGCTCTTACTGCCTGCCATTAGTGAGCATTGGAAGGATTTCCTGCTTGATAACCATCATGCTTGGCTGCACTATGAATGGACATTCCTTGACCATCAAGTCCTGGAGTGGGCCTCAAACCCAGAGCTTCAGGTTCAGAGGCAGAGACCCTACTCATTACACCAGAAGGCCTCCACTATATTGTACAACGTTGATTTGCTAATGTATGACTGAGACACTGGAGGTAATTTTGAATCTGGCTGTTGGTGGACAATATCAATTCAGCAACCCATTGTACATCTCTGCTGATTAGAAAATTAATCGAGATATATAATGAGTAGCTCCTCTTAAACTATTGCCATGGCAACTCACGGTAGTGCTTGTCCATAATTGGAATCACCTAGTGGACATCTATAGTCCAAAGTGTGGAAATGAGGACTGGAGAAAAGACAGCTGGAAAGGTACTATTGCTCAAAACCAAAATACACTGTCAGAGTGAAACTTAGTAGTTAATTAGTTACTCATGCAAAACTACTCATTGTTGACTTTTCCAGAATACACTTCAAACCTGCAAAAGTGATGAGCGCAATGTTATGAGACAGGGAGCTCTGTTTTTAATATTCACATCATGGTAAAGGTATTCTCTGAGCAGGGGAGATTGCAGGGTAACCATGCTTGGTGCAGAGTGGTTTCCTTCAAGCCATAACCTCAGTCTAGCGACCTGATCCCAGAAAGGAAAAGTACAGAAATCAATAATAAACATCTGCTTTGTCTTCAGGTTGTAATTACTTTAGGCTTTGGGGAAGTTAGCAGCATGAAATATCTGTTTAAAAATCACACAACACCAGGTTATAGTCCAACAGGTTTAATCGGAAGCATTAGCTTTCGGAGGACTGCTTCTTCATCAGGTGGTTGTACCTGATGAAGGAGCAGTGCTCTGAAAACTAGTGCTTTCAATTAAATCTGTTGAACTATAACCTGGTGTTGTGAGATTTTTAACTTTTTATACCCCAGTTCAACACCGGCATCTCCAAATCATGAAATATCTGCAACTCATGAAATCACTTCGTCTCATTTTCTCTTTATTTGCTACAGTATTTTTCTAAATTTTCTTTGAGGCCTGAGCAGGCCATCGTTTTTTATATTCAACAAAAGAAATAAGAAACATATTAACAACAGCACAGTGGCTCAGTGGTTCACACAGCTGCCTCACAGTGCCAAGGACCTGGGTTTGATTCCCACCTCGGGCGACTGTGTAAGGAGTTAGCACATTCTCCCCGTGTCTGTGTGGGTTTCCTCCAGATGCTCTGGATTCCTCCCACAATCCAAAGATGTGCAGGTCAGGTGAATTGGCCATGCTAAATTGTCCCATAGTGTCAGGCGCCTTAGTCAACGGTAAGTGTATGGTAGGGGAATGGGTCTAGGTGGGTTACTCTTTGGAGGATTGGGTTGGGCTGAAGGGCCTGTTTCCACACTGTAGGTAATCTAATCTAAAAACCCTTTTCAGCTCTCTGCACACTCCAACATCACAAACAATGCGTTGGATATCGTGCATCGCTCCTTTTGATTAAATACTCCTTTGTTAAAAAATGATATAGAACAGAAAGTTTAAGTCATGACATGATATACAAATGTTGCTATTTTCATAATTTACACCATGCATCCTTTTAAGGGAATTTCATGTGATTATTCTGGGACAAGAAGAATTTAAAATCAGATGTTCTTAAAGGGTGAACTCTCCTCTCCTGGTATCAAGAACGTCTGTAATTTCTCTAATATAACAGTGTACAGTGAATAAAGTAAGTATTAAGAAAGTAATACAGCTTAGAATCATTCCAATACAAAGAAATTCCGGATCGTCATCAGTTCATTCCATTTATAAACTGTTTATGCACAGTGTGAAAGTTACAGTTCTGGTGCGAGAAGTGACCAAGTTCTGTAAGCAAACCTCTGTCCAGTGCTGACAATATATGCACATCTCCTTCAGTGAGGATCTTATACTCATGTTTGCTCTCTCTGCTCCTTCAGTCTCTAACATGTCAGCCCAAGGGGAGTTGTGACTATGACATCCTTGACTGGGAGGATGCGTGTACTCCGAATCTTATACTTAGAGTCATCAACTTCTCCAACTAATCAACCTGCAGACTTCACAAACTGTCTCAATCAAGGGAAGGAATGGTCTTGTGGTATTATCACTAAACTATTGATCTAGGAACGCCATGGGGAAGCAACGGTCTAGTGGTTTTATCACTGGATGATAAAGACCCAATAAACTTCCAGGGACCTGGGTTCCAATCCTGCTATGGTAGATGGTGGGATTTGAATTCCATAAAAATCTGAACTTAAGAGTCCAATGCATATCATTGTTGGGGGGAAAAAAAACATCTGGTTCACTAATGTCCTTTTGGGAAGGAAACTGCCATCCAAACCTCGTCGGGCCTACATGTGACACCAGACCCAGAGCAGTTTGTTTGACTCTTAACAATAAATGCTGGTCTAGCCAGCGGTGACCCTCATCCTGCCAATGAATTAAAGAAAAACTCAGCTAACGTTCTGTGATCCCAGGTTTGAATCCTGCTACTGCAGATAGTGGAATTTGGATTCAATTTTTCAAAGTCCGGAATAATTGATCAACAGATGACTGTGAAATCAGTAGCAGAAAAACACATCCAGTTCACTAATGTCCTTCAGGGAAGGAAATATGCCACCCTGATCTGGTCTGGACTACCTGTGACTCCAGACCCATAACGATGTGGTTGATTCTGAGATGGCTTAGCAAGCCACACAGATCACAGACAATTAGGGACAGGCAATAAATGCTAGCCACACACTTACATCCACATTCATGAGTGAATAAAAATAAGCATCAAAAATTACCATGACATCCACAGATCCAGTAAAACGCAATAAGCAACTGAACTGCACGTTGTTAATTACCATGTGAAATAGCATTGTCGGTGATATCTTTCCTGTTATTGAACATTTTCAGCATTGTCGGTTTAAGATGGTATATTGGATTGAGCAATGAGATCCAAAATGGCAGTGCTGCTGGCAAATCAGCATTCTTGTTATAATTTCCTAAGTTTCAAGTCCAAACACACAATAGTCATTGAACTTCTCTGGTACAGGTAGTTCTAAGATAACGTGCGGTTCGGCAGCACGATTTGGCTATGACGTTGCTGAAGAATTACGGAACGGTGTATTAGAGTATGCTTACCTCTGTTGCCAATAGCGTGATTCCAGTAGGGATTGGTTTGCTTGCCATTCTGTGCATGCGCCAGTGTCTGCGGCGAAGTCCCTGCACATGCGTGATGTCAGCACCAGGCCTTGTGTCGGTCTACACATGCACCAATGTCAGCTGCCAACAGACCAGCTTTCTGTCAGAGGTACTGTGCAGAGAGCAGCTTTCTTACATTTTTAAAATGTATCGTGTTACATTTACTTTTGTTTTTTTAATAAATATGATTTCAACCTTCATTCAGGCTGTGCTACACTATGTGTTAAACTTTTGGGTGATCGTTGAGTGATTGTGAGTGATATTCTTTGCTGGTCTGCCCGATCCCATAGGTCCCATTATTTCTATTAAATGATTTTCTATTAAGCAAGGTTTTGCTGGAACGTACCTAAGGTTTTATAGGAGAACTACCTGTACTGTCGGCACCTGTTGTACCTGAAGAAGCTGCACCATAGAGTTCAATTTTGAACACCACAAACATTGGATCCTATCTGAATAATATTGCCCATCTGCAACAAATGCTGGTTTTGCCAGCAATCCCTACATACCATGAGCAAACAGAAATGAAGTACAAAACCTGATTTTCAAAAAATTGTCCCAGATATCTGATTCATAATACTATACCACAAATGGATTGGACAAAGGCTCCATAGAACTGAATCGTGTTTCTCGATCATTTTATCCTCTTGAAACAAAGGATAACAATCCCTTGTTTTTCTTCCATTACTTTTTGTACCTGTGCACGATGGTGTGTTTATGTACTTAGGCACCATATTCTCTGATGAGAGGTCTCAAATCTGAAGTGTTCCTTTTGTTTCTCTCTCTAAACATATACTGAACAGCTGAGATCTTTGCAACATTTTCCTATTTGTTTCAAATTTCAAATGCCACAATCTTTTTCCAGTACTCCAGGACGTAAGTGAATTTGTAGCAACAACAACGTGCATTTAAACAGCATATCTTAATGTAGAAGACTGTTCTTCAGCACTGCAGAGGAGAATTAGGAAGCAATACTTAAAAATAGGGGATACTTAAGAAGGTCAAGTTGAGACACAGCAATTTCTGATGGTTTGGGGGTGGAGCGGGATTTGAAGACAAATTGGGACTCTTTGAAAACAAGAGTGAGAACTGTGGCATTGCCAATCAGGGGATCACTGGTGATTATTGAATACATGTTTGATGGCTGCAGAGAAATGGGTTAGTGAATATGCAAATGAGTTCCTGGGGTAAACTGTGACTTTAGTAGCTATGTGTCAGAGGCACTGTTAGAAGGTTGAGGCTGGGAGCTCTGTTCCCTTACCATTGTGTATAAATTCCTGGTTAATATTGTTTAAAAGATATCCGGAGATCTGCCCTAACCATGTATCCAGATCCAACAAAACCACATTAAAAGAGTCAGGGAATGGAACTTAGCATGCATAAGGATACAAGTAGTACAATTTTAGATACCACACACAAGTGTGAATATGTGGAACAAATAACACATGAATGTAAGTTAATCTCAGAGTGTAACAGAGCCTCATGAAAGTATGTTAATCTCATGTTGTCCAAAGAGCTGTAACGAAGTTGCTGTTTTGTATGCATTGGGATAGACTGGATCACTGTGAAAGTGAACTCGAGTTTCTTTTCCATGGAAGCAAGAAGCTAAAGGCAAGCTTTATTAAGTATTCTGGAAATGCACTCAGTTCAAATGTCGTCTTCAAATGAGTGCAATGTGCATTTACAAGCACATTATTACTTTTTGAAAGAAACAATTTTTTTCTGATTTGGATGAGAAATCTCCAACCTTACTGAGGATGACAACTGTAATCCTGTGATATTCTATTGTGTCAATTGGATTGGTACTAGAATTGATAAGTAGAAAGCACTGCTGTGTGTCTGACTTGGGGCAAGAGCATTCGTGGGTTATTACAATTCTTACTTAGAGATAAAGCAGTCAGAAACAATACTCATGTCCTTGTCAGCAGAGGCCTGCAGCTCTAAGTGTAATCAGATCTACCCAGATAACCTGAATGAAATGAACAGTTAACATTCTTTGTTTACATGGTTACATAACATAAAGGTTAACAGATACCAGTATAAAGTGTCACATGTACACCTTGCATTAAAGCAAACAGGATTAAATAAGCCTTGAGAGTGATATTGAAAGAATAAACTCTGATCCCAGAATATTAGGATACAGAAATTGTGGTTAAGTCTATCAGACAGATATACAGGGTTATCTTTACGCTGTCGCAGTTAAGAGAGTAGGCTTCTGTCAACTCAAGCTACTGACTCTAGGACTTCAATACATAGCGGTAGCCATGAGCAAAAACTCACAGATTGCAAAGATATGATGCAACATATGGTCGCTATTGCTCAGCTGCTTTCTCCTCTCTCAATACACTAATCCTTCTTGTGATATCCGTCACCTTGGTTTTTAAAGTGTGCCCTTGGCCAGTTTGTGAAGTAGTGAGTCATCTACTAAGGTATTGGTAATAATTGCAATGGGTGTTTTACTAATTCCAACTCATGTAGCTCCTTCAGATTTTGAAGACACAGAACATAGAATTGCGAGTAAATCAATCTGCTCTATCAGTTTGTTCTGACATTCAATAAGATGATGGCTGATCTGTGTCTTACATCCAGTTGTCCATTTTATTTTCATGATCCTTCAAATATTTACATCACCAAAATCTAGCCAATTCAGTTTTGAAATTTTCTGTTATTGAAATTGACAGAATCTGAAAAACATTCTTTTTGGAGATAATTTCAGATTCCGCTCTCTTTTGAGTGATAAAATGCTTTCTGACCCCAGCCTAGAAATGGCCTATCTTTTGTTTTTTTTTTGTGAACTATATTTCCAAAGGGAATGGTTTCGCTCTATCAACACAGCAATTCTTTGACTATCTAAAATGCCTCTATTAACATGCTTCTTAATCTTCTATACCCAAGCCTATGTTTACATTTACATGACATTTTCAGTCTTAAGCTGTCTGTTAAATTCTGAAATCTATGAAAGCACTCATCAAGATCACCACCTCCCCAACCACCCACCTAACCCAGCTAGCAGAAATGGAGGACCCTGACTGCCAGAGAACAGTGCAAATCTAACCTGCTCAGTTCCTTACCATGTCAGAACTACTCATTTCATGAGAACAGCTCAGAGCCAGATGAACTCTTTTGGGAAGATGCTGCACATGTTTCATAAATGATGATGAAAAGCCTCTTCACCTGTCATTGTATTTCTGTCTACTTCAGTTTTTGCACCATAATTTAATGATTATTCCTTGATACAGGTGCAACTTAACCCATGTAAAGCTTAACACCTTTCGCAGCCTGAAATGACTATGATATTTTTCATGTGTTAAGCCAATGGGCTTTGTTTTCACAGAATATCAAATTAAATCGCTGAATGTCATCTTAAAACACAATTAGATTTCCTTAATTTCCCAGAAGTGGAGACCTTCATAATAGTTTTTTTTATGTTGTGGTTCTGTTCGCCGAGCTGGGAATTTGTGTTGCAGCCGTTTCGTCCCCTATCTAGGTGACATCCTCAGTGCTTGGGAGCCTCCTATGAAACGCTTCTGTGTTGTTTCCTCCGGCATTTGTAGTGATGTGTCTCTGCCGCTTCCGGTTGTCTGTTCCAGCTGTCCGCTGCAGTGGCCGGTAAAAATAGAAAACACACACCTGATCATCAACGCCACACTCACAGAAATCCGATTCACTAGAAGGGAAGAAAAGGACAACCAACTCCTATTCCTAGACGTGATGGTACAGAGAACACCGAACGGAGATTTCACCACAAAGGTATACAGGAAAGCCACACACACAGACCAAGTCCTGAACTACGAAAGCAACCACCCCAACACACACAAAAGAAGTTGCATCAAGTTCAAAAGGGCCACAACACACTGCAGCACACCTGAACTGCAAAAAGAGGACGAAGAACACCTCTACAATGTATTCGCCAAAAACAGATACCCCCGCAATTTCATCAACCGATGCCTAAGGGAAAGACAATGGAATGAGGACATGCCACAACCCAAAGGACTAGCCACACTACCATACATCAAGAACATTTCTGAACTGACAGCCAGACTACTACGACCACTAGGACTCAACAGCACACAAACCAACAGCCACTCTCAGACAACAACTCACCAGGACAAAGGACCCGATGTCCAGCATGAGCAAAACCAACGTAGTGTACAAAATCCCATGCAATGACTACACAAAACACTACATAGGGCAAACAGGAAGACAGCTAATGATCCATATCCATGAACACCAACTAGCCACGAAACGACACGACCAGCTATCCTTAGTAGCCACACACACGGATGACAAGCAACATGAGTTCGACTATTATAGGACAAGCCAAACAGAGAACAGCCAGGGAATTCCTAGAGGCATGGCACTCATCCACAAACTCCAGCAACAAATACATCGACCTGAACCCAATATACCGACCACTGCAACGGACAGCTGGAACTGACAACCGGAAGCGGCAGAGACAAACCACTATAAATGCTGGAGAAAACATTACAGAAGTGCTTCACAGGAGGCTCCCAAGCACTGAGGATGTCACCTAGACAGGGGACGAAACGTCTGCAACACAAATTCCCAGCTCGGCGAACAGAACCACAACAACAACGAGCACCTGAGCTACAAATCTTCTCACAAGTTTTTTAAATATAATGCACTGTTACTCAATTAAATGTTGCTGTTTGTTTTCTGAGTTATTTGTTTTTATTTGAAACTATTTTTCAATATTTTTTAGTTTTCTGAATTCTGACTTATCTCCACAGCAGTGGCATTGAATTACTAGCTAACCAGAGCAGAAAGATTTAAAAAGGACATGTCGGGCAATGTCTTTACTCTGAGTAGTTTGAGTAAGGAATGAACTTTCAGAGGAAGTGGTCAATGCAGGCACAACATTTAAAAGACAATTGGCTAAGTGCCTGAATAAGAAATGTTTGGAGGGGTATGGGCCAAGCACGGGCAAGTGGGACTAGTTTAGTTTGAGATTACAGTCAGCATGGACTGGTTGGACCAAAGGTTTTTTTCCATGCTATATAACTCTATGACTATTTGCTAAGATGCTATATAAATGCAAGTCCTTTCATTTTTCATGCTCCTGTTAAAACCATGCCTTAAGTAAAGTAGATTTCAGTCTTTTCAGTATATTTATTTTGGGGAAGGGAAAGAAATACACTGAGTGCAGAGTAAGAGTCACTGTTGTGAAAAGCTGGCTGTTTGGTTTCAATATACAAACAAGGAGAGTTCCAACCTTTTCCAAACGATCAATAGATTGAAATAACTCTTCAGATGCCAGCATCCCATCAACAATCATCCATGATTTACGAATGCATGGCTTTTGACAACTGCACTGTCTCTCACTGAGTCAGGCATTCAGGGGGTCTGATATACCTGAGATTCATCTCTTTATGTCACCCAGGGCTCCCTGATTGGACCGGAGTAACAGCCCCAATCAGGGAACTCCTATTCTATGAGGTCCAGCTGGCTGGCCGCGTTACAATCACTACATAGAGGTTCTGCATGAAGTACAACTAAAGAGATTTGCCTAATTTGGAGTAGTACCAAAGACTCCAGTTAAGTCAGGGATTCTTGTTATATGTGTATGGGTTACAGGTATAGTCAACACAGTCTTCTAAGCTGGTTAAATTTTAATAACATGGAAGTGTAGGTGTACTGACTTTGTATCATCCTCGTGTACAAGGCACAAATTTGAAATGTGCAGCCTTTGCATATCAGTATATCAGTAATTGATGTATCAGTATATCAGTAATTGATGTATCCCCTTAGGAATATACCATGCAAAGTGTGGAAGTATCTATTGTCCCTATTTGTCACACTCTTAAACATTGCAATTCTAGTTGATCAGACAATAAGCAATATTAACATGGCTGCCTTGCAATATTGGCACATAGTGGTTGGTGATGCTCAGCTATGTTTTGCTATCTTTTCATATTTGATTTCCAGGCCAAGATAAATCACAGTCACAAATGATCATGTTGAAGTGCTGCACTTTGAGGAGGCTATACCATTTGGGAGTATGGTTATGCAAGATATAAAAGAAGAAAATATACTGATTGTTTGATTAGTCAGCTCTGGTCAGGAATACCTCGACCAATCAACATCCATTTCTCATGCACTATAAATGAGGATAATACTGGAAGGTTGCTGTAGTGATTGTAACAAGGTCAGCCAGGTGGACTTCATATTTTCTGATTGGGGCTACTAATCTGGTTATATCAGGGAGCCCTGACTGACAGATAAGAACAGAAGCATTAGAGATCCTGTTCACTCTGAGAGCTGGCAGGGAGGAAGTGGAATCAGTGTCAAGGATTCTCCATGTATAAATAAAGGGTGACTTGCTAATGGTATACCAGCCCCTGTAGATTGATATCAGTGGTGATGAGAGAAAAGCAGACACTTGAGGACATATGCTTGCAACAATCCTCTTTGCATTGGGGTAAGCATTTCTGGCATCATACCATTATTTGGGAAATTGAATTGTTCGATCCTGCTGTAATAGTCTGGGCCCAGTATGTGAAAAGTATGTGATGTTGGGGCAAATGAAAAGCAATGAGTAATTCTCCTGACATCTTGTGGACCCGCAGCTTTAGTGCTTATTAGGAGCCTCACTTTCCCAAGCTGCATCTAATTCTGAGATGCAATAAGTTTTACTCAGCAATTCGAGAACTAGATGAATTTGTCTCGGGATTTTTGACTAGGTTAAGATGACTGGCAATGGCATGTGACTATGGTGTAACCCTTAACGAGATGCTGAGAGACTGGTTGATATGTGGGATTAATGATGTAACCACGCAAAAGCTTCTATTAGGTGAAGCCCACCTGGATTTCAAACAGGCACTACAACTGAATTCACCGTTGGAAAATGCAGCGAGCAGGGAATATAAGTTGCAGGATATTCCAGTGGAAGTGGACACCCTCACTAGTCCAATTGAACTTGGGGAGCACCATTGGGGAGCATAATTGCATAGCCTCACTCAGGACATATCCCGAACCGAGGGACCGTAGGTCAGCCCACAGAAAAACCCCAAAACAAAGCCAAGCCCCAGCCAAACGATTAAAATAGTATTCAGGATCCAGGCTCACAAGGAATCGAAGTAGCTGCCAGTATGCGGACGTGAGACAGCAAAAGAGTTCCACTCATCCTAACTTAAGTAAGAGAACTCTGTGGCTCAGTGGTCAGCACTGCTGTTTCTCAGCATCAGGGACTGAGGTTTGATTCTCACCCTCAGATGACTATAAATTTAGGGTAATATGTAATTGTCATACGCAAACATGCCACATCAGAGACTCCCAGCATCAATTTAAGTGCACTTCCTCCGTGGTGTTTGCAACCATTCAGACCTGCAGAGAGGTAAACACTTGATTTCACCTGATATTGGTAGCATACTGACAACAGGCACAAAGATATGATGCAAGAAAAACCCCATTAACTTGAAGTTGCTGTCAAAGCAAATGAGTGCTTAAGCAAATTGTCTTGAATTCAGTTAGAACAACCATGTAGGATAACCGTGAACAATAGTAGCTTGATTAACCTTACATTAGATTCCCCACAGTGTGGAAACAGGCCCAACAGCCCAACAAGTCCACACCAGCCCTCCAAAGAGTAACCCACCCAGACCCACACCCCTACATTTCACCCCTGACTGATGCACCTAACACTACAGGCAATTTAGCATGGCCAATTCACCAAACCTGCACATCTTTGGAATGTGGGAGGAAACTGGAGCACCCGGAGGAAACCCATGCAGACACAGGGAGAATGTGTAAACTCCACACAGACAGTTGCCCGAGGCAGGAATTGAACCCGGGTCCCTGGCGCTGTGAGGCAGCAGTGCTAACCACTGAGCCACTGTGCTGCCCCTCTTACTTTCAGAGTGTTGAATATTAATAAATAACTCTTACAATTAAATAAACACTGATGAATAGCTTACAGTTTCTTGCTGCCTATGTTTATGGTTATCAGAAATTAGCCTGCAATCCCTTCCCCATTTTGACCCTGGGGCAGTGGCTCAATGGTTAGCACTGCTGCTGCATAGTACTAGGGACCCATGTTTGATTCCAGCCTCGAGTGACTGTCTGTGTGGAGTTTGCATGTTGTCCTTGTGTCTGTGTGGGTTTTGTTTAGGTACTCTGATTTCCTCCCACAGTACGAAGATGTGCAGGGTTATTGGACTGGTTAAGTTAAATTTCCCCACATTGTGCAGGATATGTGGATTAGCCATGGGCAATGCAGGGTAACAGGTATTGGATGGGCTGCTCTTCAGAGGTTTGGTATTGACTTGATGGGCCAAATAGCCTCCTTCCACACTGTAAGAATTCTATATTTCGAAGACGAGGGAAGTGCACCATGTATTTCCGTTGTGGGAAAAACTCTAGCCTTGATTTTCCATGAGTCAGATCTTACAATTTCTCCTTGCTATCATATTTAAAAAGTTTGGGAGTGGGAAGCTTATAAAAATAAAATAGGTCTCCTGTTTGTCACCTTCCTCCCCATTCCCAACCACTCTCCCATATTACAATGGGCATGAAAGGTGCCAGGTAGCTTACCCATCTATTGGCCAACTACTGCAGGGTACCTGGATTCTGGGTGTGTGGACTGACTACAGATCAGTGAGACAGCAAGTGGTACAGGGAATTCCCCTTGTAAAATTCAGTCCCAAGAGTCTTAAATACCATGACTGATTCATTTCAGTAGCAAAAAGCTTTCACTGACAAACATGCATTCAAGACTACTTCTTGTTGTCGTTATAAGAAAAGCTTGCTTGATACAACTGTACACATGTTCTGTGATTTCCTTTTCTTGTCTTGTTTCTCTTATATTCTACACTCAATTCAATAGGGTGAAAAACAATTTGGGTAATAATGCTCATTGGTCAGTGTATAATATCTACTCCTTCTCATTCATTTTTATTGAAGGCAATAGCATTGGATACAGAATGGGGTCAATAATAGACAACAATCATATTGCCATGCAATGAATGTGATGTCCTGAGTTGAATTTCTACCTAAAAATGCCTATGGCTCAGCTCAGGAAAATTACAAACTGCATTTTAATAATATGTAGGATAAATAGACAAAGTCTTTTCCCTGGGGTGGGGGAGTCCAGAACTGGAGGGCATAGGTTTAGGGTGAGAGGGGAAAGATATAAAAGAGACCTAAGGGGCAATTTTTTCACACAGAGAGTGGTATGCGTATGGAATGAGCTGCCAGAGGATGTGGTGGAGACTGGTACAATTGCAACATTTAAGAGGCATTTGGATGGGTATATGAATAGGGGGGGTTTGGAGGGATATGGGCCTGGTGCTGGCAGGTGGGACTAGATTGGGTTGGGACATCTGGTCGGCATGGATGGGTTGGACTGAAGGGTCTGTTTCCATGCTGTACACCTTTATGACTCTACGGCTCTATGTTTCCCACACAAAAGTTAAAGTGAGCATCATTGTACAAATCTAATTCCTTCTCCATAAGTACTGCTGCTGAGCTATTTCTGATATACTGTGCTTTAGATCAAAATGATGAATGTCTTAATGAAATAACCATACTGAAAGTGACCATCAACTCCTGTGTTGTTACCAGTTGCTGTGTTTACACGACAATGTTTACAAAGGGTCAATTGTGCTTACTTCTGGGTTCCAAAAGCTGCTTGCCTTGTTCATCCCCACTCAACACAACAGACGCACTTTTACATTCATAAAAAAGTGCTGTGTGTGCTGACATCAGTATCCTCTAATTGTGTGGTTTCATTAGGGACTGAGGTGGTTTCATATGTGTACCTTCTAGCGTAACAAAATGGGTTTTGTAGAGTACGCAAGATATTGCTTATTATATCTCAGCAGCTGTTCACAGTTTGTAAGACTAGGTTCTACGTTATAACAAACACTGTCTCCACCTTGTTTATCCACCTCCCGTCCCCCTAAAAATATTCAAATGCCCTCCTGCCGCTGCCTTTTCAGGAAGAAATTTACAAAGATTCTTACCCTCTGTAAGAAAGATAATGTTGCCTCATATCTGTCTTAAAAGGATGATCTCTTATTTTTAAACAGCAGCCCATAATCTTACATTCTCCGACAAGACAAAGAACTCACTTCATATTCATTCCTGTTAAGACCCCTCACAATCTTATAAATTTCATTCAAGCTACCTTTTACCCTTCTGAACTTTTGCAGGTACAATATGAGTCTGTTCAAACTTTCCTCGTATTTCAACCCATCTAAAATCTATTTAACCTTGTTTGAATGTTTTCCAATGCATTTACATTCTTCCTTAAATAAGGAGGAAAATTACTGTACACAATACTCCAGATGTGAACTCACCAATGTAATGTTTGGCTGAAGCATTATCTCCCCTCTTTGTATTCAGTTCTGCTGTCAATAAATATTAACATTCTATTAACTTTCCTAATAGTGCTTGATGCATTATCACACAACCAGACTAGTGAGGAAAGTTATGGATATAAAAGAGCCAGTAGCAATATGATTACAAAATTGGTTGACTGATAGAAAACAGAATACTGGTCAATGGATACTTTTAGATTAGATTAGATTAGATTACTTACAGTGTGCAAACGGGCCCTTCAGCCCAACAAGTCCACACTGACCCCTGAAGCGTAACCCACTCAGACCCATCATTTACCCCTTTACCTAACACTACAGGCAATTTAGCATGGCCAATTCACCTAACCTGCACATTTTTGGATTGTGGGAGGAAACCAGAGCACCCAGAGGAAACCCACGCAGACACAGGGAGAATGTGCAACCTCCACACAGAGAGCCGCCTGAGGCGGGAATTGAACCTGGGTCTCTGGCGCTGTGAGGCAGCAGTGCTAACCACTGTACCACCGTGCCGCCCACCGGCACGGTGGCCTGGAGAAATACTTGTAGTGGAGTTTCCAGGAATTGGTTTTTGGATTATTGCTTTCCTTAATATATTTTACTGATCTGGACAATACCAAAGTTGTAAACTGTGAGAGGGACAATCTGGAACTCCAGAAAGGCATTGAGAAGTTGGAAAGTGGCTGGATAAGTGGCAGAGAAGTGTGAGGTGACGCATGTAGAAGTGAAGGCAATGTAGGGGACACAGGAGCAACGGGATGTGTAGGTGCACTGAACATTCAAGATGTCAGGACAGATGGGGAGAACAGTTAAATGTACTCAGCTTTGCAAATAGAGGCACAGAATACAAGAGCATGGGGGTAATGTTGAACTTGTATAACACACTTGCTGGACCTCAGATGGAGTATTGTGTCCAGTTTTGGGTGCCGCATTATGGTAAATATGTGAAAAGATTCAAGAAAGTGGAGTAGTGATTTACAGGAATGGTTCCAGGTATGAGAAAGTTCAGTGATGAGGATAGATTGAAAAAGTTGGGACTGTTCTTCCAGAAGAGAAGAAGACTGGGATGAGATTCAATAGAGGCTTTCTAAATCATGAGCAGACTGAACAGCATAGAAGCTGTGTAAAAACAATGACTGCAGATGCTGGAAACCAGATTCTCGATTAGTGTTGTTGGAAAAGCACAACAGTTCAGGCAGCATCTGAGGAGCAGTAAAAGCACTTCATCAGGAATACAGGCAGATTGCCTGAAGGGTGGAGAGATAAATGAGAGGAGGGTGGGGGTGGGGAGAACGTAGCATAGAGTATAATAGGTGAGTGGGGAGGGGATGAAGGTGATAGGTCAGGGAGGCTTCAGGGCAGAGGAAATTACCTGGGAGTTGCAGTGGGAGAGGGACTCCCTGAGATTCTTGTGGTACAATAGGTGAGTGGGGGAGGGGATGAAGGTGATAGGTCAGGGAGGTTTCAGGGCAGAGGAAATGACCTGGGAGTTGCAGTAGGAAGAAGTTTTCCTCCTCTCTCTACAAGGATCTCAGGGAGTCCCTCTCCCACTGCAACTCCCAGGTAATTTCCTCTGCCCTGAAGTCTCCCTGACCTATCACTTTCATCCCCTCCCTACTAACCTATTGTACTCTATGCTACTTTCTCCCCACCCCCACCCTCCTCTCATTTATCTCATCACCCTTCAGGCTCTCTGTCTGTATTCCTGATGAAGGGCTTTTGCCCGAAACGTCGATTTTACTGCTCCTCGGATGCTGCCTGAACTGCTGTGTTTTTCCAGCACCACTAATCTAGAAGCATAGAAGCTGTCCCTGCTCTTAAAATGTACAAGAATGAGAGAGCTTAGATTTATAGTGATGTATAAAAGAAGCAAGTGTAGTGTGAGGACAATCCAATGATGTGCTGGTTAGGTGAATTGACCATGTTAAATTGCCCATAGTGTTCAGGGAAGTGTAGACTAGTTGCATTAGTCAGGGGTAAATATAGGATAATAGGGTAGGGGAATGGTTCTGAGTGGGTTCCTTTGGAGGATCGGTGTGGACTTGTTGGACCGAAGGGCCTGTTTCCACACTGTAGGAATTCTAAAAAACAAAGCTTTTTCACACAGTGAGTAATTAGGGTTTGAAACACACTGCCTGGAAATGTAATGGCAACAAGGTTTAATTAGGAATTCCAGAGAACATTGGACCAGTGACTTGCATTTTTAAAGCAAACTAAGCCTGAGATCCAAGAAACATATTCACTGAGTAAAGCCACAAGTTTCCAAGGATGTGAATAAACAACATTGGAATTCACTACACAAAGTTATAACAGTAGTATAATCTATAATACATGTGTGATTTTTATTTCAACACTGAATATTAACATATAGTTCATATTGCTAATAAGTAGACTGTAATTAAATATGCCTAAGTGCACATCAAATGCAATCAAGACAGAACTTATGGACCTCTTGGCAATTTTCCCATCACTCTGTCCAGATATTAAAGACTTGGTCGGTTATCAAATCTCATTAAATTTCACAGCAGATTACAGTTCTATAGTTTCAATGATCTGACTTGAAACTCCTACTCGAGAGTCATTCAGTCAAGGACTTTCTCAATGACAGTTCCCATTCTGATCAATGAACCACTGCTGATGGTTCCTGTTTTCCTGGGTTTCAGAAGATGCACTCCAGTATTCACTCCTTGGCAGAACTCCGAAATTCCACTGATTGCTAGCTTCACACAAACTAGATTTTTTTCAGTTGAGTTCTAATCTTACTCATTTGCATCAAGCAAGTGCTGCTTGTGAGCTTTTCAAACTACACTCTCAGCTGTACTGGACTATTAATGGCACATTGCTTCATGTGTGCCTCAACAGCTCCCAGAAACTTTCTGGAGTTCTGACTCCAACATTTAACTGTCTTGTAAAATTTCTGTCTGTTTTCCAACCATACAGAGATGTCCAACTGTTCAGTTTCTTTCTCGGGGTCTGTCTAAAATGAAGTCTACTTCTCCATCTCTCTTTCACTCATCGCATACTCATACTCAGTGACTTCCAGGCTCCTGCTGTGACCTTTGAACTCGCGCTCAGTATTTCTTAAATGATTTTGAATGACCTATTGAAAATGTTGCAACATCCTCTGTCCCCTATTTCTAAGCGGAATTGCATATGACTGCAAGAGTGTAAGATGTGGGAATGGTCACATGTAAAAGCACATTGGAACTGAATGTGCCTTGAATCTTATGTTTTCATAGTACGTTGGCTCCTACAACACAAAGAATGCTCACAAGAAGATAGATTTATCGCCATCTGAGTTGTTCTTTCACTTTTTTGAGTCCTGCTTTGGTACACTAACTGAAAATTATATATTGTTTTATAATGAAAGTATTCTCTTTTAATAACTGGGCACTGTTCAAACCAATGTAGCTTCTTTGTCCGAAAGTGTTGGATTTTTGTGCCTGTCTGTCCAACCCACTATGGTAATGTATTATTATATCGCAGAGTCCATACAGTATGGAAGCAGGTCGTACCACCCATTGAGGACACACTGACCCTCCAAAGAATATCCTACCTGATTCACCCCCCTGTTGTCCTGCGTTTTCCATGGCTAAACCACCACCCTGCACATCCCTGGACACTGTGGGCAATTTAGCATGGCCAATCCAGCTAACCTGCACATCATTAGACTGTGGGAGGAAACCCATGCAGACACAGGGAGAATGTGCAAGCTCCACACAGATAGTCACCTGAGGCTGGAATTGAAATCAGGTACTTAACACTGTGAGCCACCATGCCATCCCTATGTTTTTTATTCTTACGTAAGGTAAGAATTGAATGGAATATGAAGGTCCCGTGTCTAGTTTAATCTTTTCCTTTTAAGATTGATCAGCGTTGTTCATCCATAATCTGAATTGCTTTCTCTAAAGTTATATTCTCTTTAGACTATGACTATCTTCAGTGATGCTCACAACAATTTAGTCTCTTATGAAATATAACTTTAAATCACCATAGTTACATCTCCCCATGAATCTGTAGAAAGTAATAATTAATAGTAATCATGGAATTAATTACTTATAATTAATCATTAATTAAAAGTAATTACTTAATCTCTTGCTGTCAAATATTTTGTATTTAAGAATTGTATTAATCCGAGGTTGAAATAATTGCTAAATGTTTTCAATCCCTCTTTGAATGTGCCTGTTGCTTCTATCATCTATTGAAGAGCAGTAGCATTATCCTTTATATTCCCAGTTATGCACAGAAATGTATTTACTTGCTTATCTTTTGAATTAGGATTCAGTTCATAAGATATTCAATATTCCAAGAATATTTTTTTTCAAATTCTCCAATTTTATGTTCTATTATGCCTTCTTTGAAACTAAATCTTCCTGGCAATACTGCTTTTGATATCATGCTTTCTAATGTAATTAGATATTTTTTATCACATGTAAAGATTTTTGCTTTGCTTTTATGGTGAAGTTCCAGCTTTAATAGCGTGTTGGAATGTTTACCCATACTTTGCTCTTTCAACAGAGGATTCTTGCACATTTCCAGATGGAATAGAGGATTCCTGCCATTCATGGCTATAATGAAAGTTTTCCTATTTTTCTCAGCTTTAATGGATGGTTTCCTAAAATTGCTCACTTCTTGAAATTACTCAATGTTTGTAAGTTCATCAGCAATAGCTATAGAAATTGCTGACATTGTTATGGACCAGACCAAACCCCTCAAAATATTCAAAATATAGTATAGAACATACTTTTTTTTCTCATTTTAAGGGTGTTGCATGGCAAATGCAATTTGATTTGCCAGATTTCTGGATTAAAGACAAAACACCCTTTATTTATCCACTATAGTTAAAATAAACAAAAGAAAGAAGGAATTTGAATAACAGCTCCACTGGAAAATTTAACAGAACAATAGATACATTAACTATTACTGATTAACTGTTCCAATATGTAATGTCCCATAAACACACCCTTGGCAAAGGGCAAATTCAGAAAACAGATTGTCTCACATGTAACTCCCGTAGCAGACATGGAATCCCTAGCTTGTGGCTGTAACCAAGACAGGGAAAGAAATAGCTTTCCTTCTTCAGGACCCCAACAGTAACTGCTGAAAGCTCAAACTAAAAAAAAACTGCTTTTGTTGGAGTTTGGCCGCACCCATTCTATCTTTCTAAAAGAAATGCCAAGCTTTCGACTAGACAGCTCTACACCTCTGTCTAAAAACCTCTTCTTAAAAACAACCAGGATAAAATAATCTTTTAAAGGCACAATCATTCCTCATTTCCACTTTCCTGCATTTTCTCCCTAATCCTTGATTCCCCAACTAATCAAGAATCTATCTAGCTCAGCCTTAAATATGCACAAGCACCCTGTCCCACACGCTAAGGCGTTCCAAAGGCTCATAACCCACTGACAGAAGAAATTCTTCCTTTTGTCAATCTTACATTGGGATCCTTTTCCTCTGAGGCTGTGCTATCTGGTACTAAACATCTCCTCAGCATTTATCCTGTCAAGCCCGTTCAGAATCCTGTATGTTTCAATGAGATCACTTCTCATTCTTCTAAACTCCAGTGAGTAGAGTCCCAATTGTTTAGCCTTCGCCCCATCTCTGAACTGCTTCAAATGAAACTATTTACTTTGAATAATAATATTGACAATTTTCCCAGCTCTCTGCTTCCAAATTATCTGCATTTCTCTTGTATCCTGTTAGTTTTGTTTTTGTCTAGCTGCTCTTTGGAGTAGACATGTTGCTATGGTGGCAACAGTCCATCTGAATTGTATACTTTGATGTAAATACTTTGCCCTTTCTGCCTGAATTACTGTAGTCTGAGGTTTCCCATTTGTATCAGTGAATTTTGGGATTGACTTGCACAATGTCCAATAGTTGTTCACTTGCCAGCTGAGCTTGTCCTTGTGACTACTCCCAGAGAACATGCAGTGCAGTGTTTACTTGAGCCTTGGAGCTGCAGATTTGTTCTGCTCTAACACATCTCTTATCAGGTCTGAAATCCTTTCTGTCAGTTTTTTAAGTATTCCGCAGTGTTAGGTATTGATGCAGGGATTTAGTTCTCGAGTATTGGCAGAGAGGGGGTTAGGGGTAGATGGTAGTTGTGTTCACTTCCCTCAGCGATTAGCAGTATCTATTTTCATAGAATCCCTACAGTGTAGAAGCAGGCTATTCAGCCAACCAGTCCATACTGACCCTCTGAAGAGTAACCCATCCAGACCCATTCCCCCTAATCTATATTTACCTCTGACTGATGTATGTAAGCTACATATTCCTGAACACTACAGGCAATTCAACATGGCCAATTTACCTAAACTGCACATCTTTGGACTGTAATCGGAGCACTCAGAGGAAACCCACGCAGAGGATGTGCAAACTTCACACAGACAGAGTCCTGAGGCTGGAATCAAACCCAGGACCCTGGCGCTGTAAGGCAAAAGCGCTAACCATTGAACCACCATGCCACTGTTTTCCTTGTAGTCTCCTCAGTAACTGGCATGTGTATCTCATTGGGACTTATGCTGCTGCCAAATTAAATCTTCAGAATCCTTCATTGCTCACCATATTCAGTGTGCAGTATTTTCTAATTGTATATGTTCTTGGAGATTTATTCTCTCAAGTGTGTGGGATTGGACCTAATAGGCTGTGCATTACTACAAAGACTGCATGGACAATCAAAATAAGGTGCCTCTCCCGTGAGGTCCTACTTGGCTCTCCATGCAAGTCCTCATGACATCATCACAGTTAGTGCTTGTTGCACCAATCAAGTATTAAACCCATATATAACAAAATAATTAACATTGAAATGTAAAAGTGCATATCTCATAATTGCCGTGGGTGTCCACATATGAAATCTATTTGTATTAGCGCTTGATGTATAAAACCATCTGCCAATTGTATAACTGCTAGAAAATTTGTAAGGTAGTTAGGGCTTTTTGCAATGAGATAGCTTTCCTCAGACAAGGTATCAAGAAAGGGACAAAGTCAAAATCTCTCTACTAAGAGCCTTAAGCCTTTTTTTAAAATTTAAGGTTGCTCAGTTGAAGAGTGTTATGAATGTTTCTGATGTGTTCCAAAGAGAACAGCGGAAGTCTTTTCTCATTTGAAGAGACTGTCAGAACAAATAGAGAGAGAAATGATTTCTAATAATTCTAAGAGGGATGCATTGATGCTATACCTAGTCCACTGGTAATAATAAATTTCTAACTTAACTAAGACAGTGGAAATTACAAATTACATAGATTTGAACAACTAGTTTAGCATTAGAAATAGAGCAGCCACGTTTCTCCAGTTATCAGGTAGTAGTTGTTCATGAGCAAGACATACTCAAATATATAAAGATAGATTCTAATATCTAGAATAGCATGATGCAAATATAGGCAAAAGATAAACAGTTATAAACAACCCACAAAGCACATGAAAATGTGAATGCCAAAAGTGCCATGGAATTTTCAACAACACCACATCCCTCCACCCAATCCCACCTTAGATGATAGGGATACTGTGGATTTTCAAATCTCATGAAGACTTTTCAAGGGATTCCAACTTTCTGTTTTGAAGTCCTAGCTTCAAAAGCTATTCCACATAAATTATCTCAATGGTTGCTCCTATTGTAGTACTTTCCTTTCCTGGGCTATAATCACTGTATATGTGAATTTTGGAAACTAGTCTACCACCTATTCACAGACTTTTTATAGTTTCACCAAGTTACAATTGCATCTAACTATCAAGTTCTGGATTGGGACTTGAACATTGGAGTCTGACTCAGAGGCAGGGGTGCTATCTGATGCATTGCCAGATTGCCTACTGAGGAGCTGTCATTGATATTTTTTTTCCTGTCAGTTATATACAGTTAATTTGCTAGTCTCGAAAAATTTGGAAGACCCCATACCAATGGTGTTGGAAGTAGGCTGGTCAACCGCGCTTTGCTGTGCTTCCAGACTGTTCTCACTTCAATGGCAGCAAGGCCCAAAATATACAAACAAGTCCACATAACTCCGTTTTAATAGTTAAGTGTATATATAGCAGAGGGAGTTGTTAATCCAAGTCATTGAGTCATACAGCATGGAAATAGACCTTTCAGCCCAACTTGTCCATACCAACAATTTGATTAGATTACTTACAGTATGGAAGCAGGCCCTTCAGTCCAACAAGTCCACACCGACCCTATGAAGAGTAACACACCCAGACCCATTCCCCTAACTATGGGCAATTTAGCATGGCCAATCCACCTAACCTGCACATCTTTGGACTATGGGAGGAAAACAGAGCACCCGGAGGAAACCTACGCAGACACGGAGAGACACAGACAGTTTCCTGAGGCAGGAATTGAACCTGGGTTCCTGGCATTGTAAGGCAGCGGGGCTAACCACTGAGCCACCCTCCCGCCCTAAACTGTTTCCTAAACTGGACTAATCCCATTTACCTGCAGTTGGCCCATATCCCTCTAAACCTTTACCATCCATGATCCTGTCCAAATGACTTGTAAAGATTGTAATTAGACTGACCTCTACCACTTCCTTTGGCAGCCATTCCATATATGGTCCACCCTGTGTGTGAGAAGTTGCCCCTCAGGTTTCTTTTCAAATCTTTCTTCGTTGACCTTAAGCCTATGCCCTCTTGTTTTGGACTTCCCTACCCTGAGGAAAAGACCTTGGCTATTCATCTTATTTATACCCACATGATTCCATAAACCTCAATAAGGTCACTCCCAGCCTATCAAGTCCCAGCCTATCCAGCATTTCCTCATAGTGTTAATGGTAGTTAGGTGAGCTAGCCAATTTTCGTAGCTGGAGCTCATTATTGGTCCACCAACCAAACATTTTGAGAGCACTCAAAGTTGGGGGTATGTATTAATATGCTAACAGGAATTTAGAAGACTCGTAAGGATAAGTGTTCCCAGAGAAAATGACAAGGAGGGAGATCAAAGGTTTCCTTCGGGGGCTGGAGGATCACTCCTGCTTCTCCTGACCCACAAAGATACTGGGGGAGCAAAAGTTTATTTTTTTGGGCATCCTGTGGACCTAGCTTACATTCATAAGAAATGATGCCTGGTGGGGAAGAACAAACTTCTCCCCTGCTTGAGCCTCTGATTAATATAACAGGGGCAGGCTTGGATTGTGCCATTGGAACTTCATTTTTAATTCATTCATGGGATGTGGACATCGTTGGCTAGACAAGCATTTATTGCCCATCCCTAGTTGCCCAGAGGGCAGCTAAGAGTCAACCATATTGCTCTTGGGTCTGGAGTCACTTGTAGGCCAGACCAAGTCATGATGGCAGCTTCATTCCCTAAAGGACATTAGTGAACTAGATGGGTTTTAGCAATGGATTCATAGTTATCATTGGTCTCTTAATTCCATATTTCTATTCAATTCAAATTTCACCATCTGCCATGTCTGGGTCCCCAGAACATCACCTGGGTCTCTGGATTAACAGTCTGGTGAATATACCACTTAGTCATTACCTTCCCAGAACTCAATCTGCAAGTTTCCAAAGAAGCCCCCACCAACTTAATGCTCTATTATTGCCATGTACACATTTAAAATGTCAATAAACCTTATCAGGTTAGTGCAGGAAAAGAATGGTTTCTGCAAAGTTGGGGTTTTGGGAGGACTGGGAATTTAAATTGACCCCAGGAAGTCATGTATTTGAGGCAGAATGCCGTCAATGGTGAATAGCTTCAGCAAAAGTCTGTAAGAATGAACCGTGCAGAAGTTAAGAAGTGAACATGCCAATTAAAATGTCCCATTCTACAGATATAGCATGGCATGTTGACTATTTTTATTTCATTTGGAGGAAATGCTGTATCAATAGTCCTATGTAAATCTGTTCAGAACTGTCATTTTGCATATTCATGTGCTGTCAAATAAAGCAGGCAATGATTCATGTCAAACCATATCTCGCCAACTGTTTTTTTTGCTTTTGAAAAGATTGAATAGATACTTGTGCAAAATCATCAATATTTCTTGCGTATTGTTGCTACAAGCTGGATTATGGGGTCATAAAAGTAGCTATAGTGCAGAGTATGCCATCTGTTATAAAGGTAATGCACACCCACATGTAACAAGCACAACATAACTTTGTAAGTTACCTCTGACAGGTCTGAATTGTAACAGAGGCAACACTGCACCAAATACAAACATCTGATTTTGGAATATGAAGAATGTAGTCTTTTTTTGAAATTGTCAAAGGCCCATCGGATTGACAAGATGGTGTCTTAAAACCCTCTCCGAATTGTAACAAGACCGCATAGTCTGTCCATAACTTACAATGTTGAATCTCTAGGCATTTAGCCTGAGGCCAAAAGAATTCTTGCTCACTGAGGATTGACGCAATTCTATGTCAGTTATTTTCCACTTATATTTCATAACTCGTTATTAGTTAAGCATTCTGAATCTGAAACAAATGCTTGACTGCTCTGGTACTATGCTGTAAATGTCAGTTTATGGTAATTGAAGCGATACAGAAAAGGAGCTGAATCCTGTTGAATTGCCCTCAGCAATAAATACATGATGAGCACTGCACAGAGTTCATTTATTTCTCCTGAATTTGTACTTGCTGTACAGATAATAAACACAGACAATCAAAATGTATTACCAATACCTACAAAGCTGCCATGCATGGTTGAAACCTTTCCAAATGAATGCAGCGATTTACTAAAATCCTTAAAGAGCAGGGCAGACATTTTCATTCTCATCTCATTGTATCGGTTTCTTCAAAGTGCCAAGCTTTGACATGTCATATTGCTTTGCTGAATATTCACAAAACAAATGATTTTTCTTTTCATTTGTGTGTGAACAGTTTCAATTTCAATCACATAGAACGGAAATCCATTTGACTTTAGATAATAGTATAAACGGGCCAATATCAGTAAGAAAACCCTTTGGAACACCTCTTTACAGCTGAAATCAATTGCAAATCAATTCCAAGTCAGATGTTTGATGGATATCAAGTTGTTCTCATCTCATTTACATTATAGTCCAAAATCTAGGAAATTTGTTGAGGTTTCACTCTCTAGGTTCGAGTCCTAATGACTGCAGTTGCTGACTTTGGCTTGAGTGGGGTTAGTAGAGAATGGCTTTGCCCTGTGGGAACAGAAAGATATCTTGTGCCATCTTGTTAGTGTCCCTATTCCTGGACTGGACAATCTGAATTCAAGTCCCACCTGCTCCAAAGGTGTGTAATAACATCGCTGAACAGACTGATTAGAAAAATAAGTTCAATAAAATAAAAACAACTACCAAACCCTTGAAACTATTTAACTATTTTTGTGTGAACTTTCCAATATTTGACTTGAGGAAGATGGTGATATTATCACTGGACTAGTAATCTAGAAGCACAGGCTAATAACTGGGGTACACAGGTGCAAATCCCCCCCGCCCCCACCACAATTCAAAAAAAGTAAGTCTTGTTCACTAATTCCTTTAGGGAAAGAAATACGCTATTCTCACCTGGCCTGATATAAATGTGACTCCAGGTTCACTGTAATATGACCTTTAACTGTCCTTTGAAATGGCTAGAAAGCCAACAAAGGCAAATTGGGAGCAAATGCTGTCCTTGCCAGTGATGCCATGTTGCATAGAAAATTTATAAAATTGACATCAAGAAGCAAGAAGTCACCATTGCAGTCTATTATATCTTCTTCAATTTTCAACTGATCATGAAGTTGCCAAGCGCTCCCGATTTTGTTGCCTTTATGTTTGTTCAGGTTCAGGATCACAGTCATTGCCCAGCCACACAGTTGGTGTTAGTTGTATATTAATACTCTCCAATTTACAGACAATTAACTGGAAATTCACTTGAATCTTTATAAAAAGGGACAGACTGAAGTAGCGGTTTTTGGGTGAGGAGGTGCATCTCTGTAAATAACTGCTTATAAAATTGTTAACAATAGGTTATATCAATTGTAGCAATGTCTATTCAAGCAATGATGTGGAGATGCTGGTGTTAGACTGGGATGGACAAAGTTAAAAATTGCACAACACAGATTGTAGTCCAACAGATTTATTTGGAAGCACCAGCTTTCAGAGTGCTAGCTCCCTGACAAAGAAGCAATGCTCCGAAAGTTTGTACTTCCAAATAAACCTGCTGGACTATAATCTGGTGCTGAGTAACCTTATTCTAGCAATGCTAGTTGGAATATTTGGAATGCTATGCCTTAATTCATTTTCTCTTTTTCTTAACACATTGAATGACAGTCATTTTTAGAAGTCCTATTGATAGATGATTTGAAATCTAAGCTTATAAATTGGAATTATACTAAAAACTCAGAATACTTTGACCCTAGAAGTGAATGTGCTACATGTTAAATTACAACCGTGGATAAATGTGGAGGAGCAACATTCATATTACCTTACAGTTTACATCATTTCTTAATTTTCCATTCTTACAGAGTATTTTCTCCAAAGATGGGGGAACAATGTATTTCTTTGAGCTGTTACTGTGTTGTTGTCTATCCTCTCAGTTCTGTAAATATTCAAATGGCAATCTTTGCTCTTGACTCCTGGTTTTAATTCAATATTCTATTGCTGATTCAAAGCTGGAAGCAGCCCAGCAGAGTAAGAAAATTCACAATCAATGGCAGGAGCACAGAACTATATGTTGGGAGACAAAGTTACCATTTGAATAGCTTAGCTATTTCATTTAGCTTAGTCCCTGAAGGAGCAGAGGAGTAACTGATAGAAGTGGGCAGGTACAGAGGGCAAATATATTTGTTAGGATTGCTTTTAATGAATTTGATGCAAATAATTTTGTAATCTTGAATGTGAACTTTTACAAGGATCACAGTATTTCGGTTTCGGGAAGAGGAAATTGTCTCCTGTACGGCTCACATTATACATGATAATTAGTGAAAAATGAGCACATTCAGTACCTAGCTTTATAGCTCATGTTCCATCAGTGTTGCTTCTAAATCGGCCACTTAGATTTTCCTGTTGGATTGTTTTACAGTTTATTTATAATAAATCATTTTACGCAGATGTGATCAAGTTGTAATGATTGTGGTTTTATTTGTTTGTTTCTCCTGAGAACATCAGTGAACAAGCAATGGCTATAGCTGATGCAATATCTTGCGTGATGTGAAGTGGTGAGATAGCTGATGAATTTCAACTATCATGATGCGATACTTACGTTAGTCCCTGTAACATGAATAAGACATGAGTCACATAATGAAAAATTCAATTAACTTTTATTACAGCTGTGTATATTACAATCATAGGTACTTGCCTGTCCAGGATCAAGCTAACTGTATGGATACACTGTGGCATGCTTCCCCCTACCCTTGTCATTCTGTAAAAACACAGAGCTCAGTAAGATAGAAACTGAGGTCTTTATATCATTAGATCGCATGCCGTGATATAGTGACTACGGCATGAGTATATCCCTTAAACGGTATGTCACATATCTGCTGTGAGACAGAACACAATGTGAGAAATTCCAGTTAATATGGCAAATTGCCAGGAGATACTGCAATTGTTAAGGTTCTGGAAGTGAAAGTAGTAAGGTTGTAGTAATTATAGCTAGCAACAAAGAAAATCATAAGTTGCCAGACTTTTATTATTTAAAGTCAATCTAATTCAAGAATTCCATCAGGTAATGAAATTCTGACCATATCTTCACATGGCAGCAATCCCACATGACTTAATTGATTTGATTTAATTTATTATTGTCACATGTACCGAGATATAATGAAAAGTATTGTATTGTGTGCCAACCAGACAAATTATACCCTACATAAGTACATCAGGGTAATAGAACAGAATGCATCGTATAGTGTTACAGAAACAGAGAAGTTGCAGAGAAAGATCAACTCTGCTGTATGAGATGTCCATTCATATGACTGATAACAATGTGGAAGAAGCTGTTCTTAAATCTGTTGGAATATGTCTTCAAACTATTGTATCTTTTGCCCAATGGAAGAGGATGGAAGAGACTGTAGCCTACTCCATTGATCCAATATTTTCTCAAGTGGCTTAGGAGGTCTCTGGGTGCACTAACAGTGCTATTCAAGAGGAAGGATTCACCAACATATTTTCACAGGAAATAAGTAATGACCATATTCCTAGAACATACAGGGCCCTTCACAGAGGGAACAAAACTCTTTTCAAGTCTGTTGAAATAAACTTCCCTTGCAGCAAAACAAAAACTTGGGAACTCTATAAATTATGTTTTTAAAATGACCATTCCTAATGATTCCAGTAAGAACAAAAACTACTGTACATGTTTGACATATACATATCTGCATGTTTGAAATTTTCTAAGTATATTAAATATCTACCAGGATAGGACTTCTGATCACACCATTAAAATGAGTCTGAGATAAGGTGAAGGTCAGCAAAAGATACAAATGGGGAATCCATCAAGTTCACGCAAGGATGCTGCTAAAATAACACTACTTATCTGAATAAAGTGTTAATACCCTCTTACTACTTGTTTAGCTGGAATGTTTGGGGATTGGATTTCTGGATTACCTGAAACAGAATGGAAAGGATCTCTGTAATCCATCTGTATAACAGATTTACACCTCTGGCTGCTATACCTTTCTTTGTCAAGTGGCCTCTGAGAGAAGCAAAGGGCATGTTTACATTTATTTCCATTGCTGATATTTCCTGGGCAGATTGCTTACTGTAATGTGAGGGCACCACTCTTCATGAAACACACTGACCAACATTCTCTCCCATTCATACTGCCTGCCTTTGATGTATTGGAAGGATTTGCCGATAGATGGTCAACCTTTTTTGACCACATAATGAGCACATCTTTTTGGAATCAAGTTCTGAATTGTTACTTGAATCGAGAGCTTCTGATTCAGAGGCAGGGACTTGTTGACTGGCTTTATCTCAGACAACAGTTAACCTCAAGTGAAAGCGAGTTCAGAGAGCATTAAGGTATTCTTCAAGTTAATTAATTCACTCTTTTGTTCTCAAAAGTCTCGAATGTCTCACATGTCAAAATATCACATATCAAAGTGTCAAAAATATCCAAATATCAAATTATTCCAAATACAAATTGTAAGTAGTCAAAGTAAACCACACTAATCAGCCTTCTGCTAACCTAATAAAGCCTTTAAATCGAAACACACTACCCAGGAATATGTAGCTGACCAGGCTGCATAGTTCCTTTGTTCTCTTCACCTTATCGCCAGGCAAGGGTTGCTCATATACTATTTCTCTCTGGGAGTTACATGAAAGAGCTTAGATAACATTGGATTTTATCCCTGATCTCTTAACAGTTTCAGTCCAATCAGATGTCTACATCATATTTCAAAGCCAATCCTTCCAATTAGTTAGTAGAACTGCTTCCCTTCTTGATTGGTCTGAGCATTAGCCATTGCATATGTGACTATAACATGTTCATTTGTTCAACTTGAGCAAATCTCAGGATCTCCATTTGAGCTTTAACCCTCTCTAGCTCTAACCCTTTAACCCTGCCCAACTGGCCCTACCCACCACACCACAAAACTGCTTCTCCACGTCCCAGTACTGAACCGCCCAAAAAAATGACACTCAAAATTTAATTCAATGAAATGAATAAATGCATTAATATATTCAAAATCTCTGCACATCACATGAACAGATTAAGTGTAGCTCCACATTTGGTTTCCATGTTGTTCCAAATGTATCATGCACATTGAAATAAATGAAGGCATTTAACAATGTGCAAAGCTGTATTCAAACAACATTAGAGTGACAAATGGACTTGGTAAGGGAAAGAAAGTCTAGCTTAAAATGAAACTTATTGATTACTTTAATTATTTTTAAGATAAGCTTTAAGGAAAACCTGGAACCGTGATGCAAGCCACTTGAGGATTTTCTTCCCATTTAATCCTCATGAACATTTGGAATAAATATAAATGTGTAATATAAATGTGATATGTTATTGTTGAACAAACAGAAATGTTGTATGGCTCTGATTGCAACATGGAGTATTGCTTGTAATGCAACAAAGCCTCATCACTGAATGAAACCTTACCACTACCTGGTAAAGAACCAATTGGGGAAATTATCCCAAAAATTCAACTTTATATGATAGAAATCTGCTGAAAACATGGATATTCAAAACAACATGCCTAGAATCAAAATAATTTAAGGTTTCTGAACAAAAGGAAACTAGCTTTTTGCATAAAATTGTCAAGAAATGGAGCCACTCATTGCACTGAATGAACATATATGATGCTATGGACAGTATTCAGTTCAGATCATACATAGAAAAGCTGAATGTAATCTTGCGTACAGCAGATTGATGAACTTTGTCACACTGCCTCTGAAAACATGAAAGTAGAACCAGCAGCTAATTTGCAAAGGTATTCATGGTGAGTTGTTTGAAAGACAGTTTCCGTTAATGCAGTCACGTCATCCCA
Source organism: Chiloscyllium plagiosum (assembly GCF_004010195.1). NCBI lineage: Eukaryota > Metazoa > Chordata > Chondrichthyes > Orectolobiformes > Hemiscylliidae > Chiloscyllium > Chiloscyllium plagiosum. The sequence goes on along the minus strand of NC_057736.1, from coordinate 38,476,765 downwards.
CCACCATCATTAGCTCACTGAATTATGTCAAAGAAAATTTATATTCTGTTGCTAGGTCATAACTTCATTGAAAATGTCATTTCTTTTCAGGAAAAAAAAACTAGGTTAACAGATACACCACAAAGGTCCTTGACTTTATGGATGTAAATTTATTTCAACATGAAAGATCAGCTACAGCCCTGTAATTGAGATTTGAGAAAGGGATTTTTTCTCTTCTGTCTGACTTGCAATCTGAATTAGATTTTGATTAAAGGGATGGAATTGCAATATTTACTGGTGGTCCTGAAGTATTGATCATTTAAAATTTCCTCTTTTCAAAAAGGATCTTTTCAGATCATCAACTTCCTTTCTTCCACAAATTGGGTGCAATTTGGTTTTATTAGGAACTTTGAAAATCCATTTAATTTTTTTGAGGGGAAAATAACATTGCATTTCTATCTTTCCACAAAGTTGAAGCTCCATTCTGAAAACTCTCTCCAACTTCAAATCCTGAATTTTATGCCTTTGATCACCAGTTACCTCGTGTTTAAGAACCATAATCTGTGAAGTTATTTTTGAGGTATAGGGAAAGGGAGGCAGGGGTGTAGAAGTAAGGAGGTGGTGACAAATGAGAATCTAGTTCCAAATGATAATTAGTCAGAACTGGAAACTGTAGGATACAGGGATCTGGTGGATTCAGAAGATGTGAATGAAACTGCCATTTTGTTCAGCGATTGAACTATTCGATTCATAGACGCTGAATCCATTAAATTCATTTTCTTCAAGATGGTTGTAAAATATGCATGCAGGTTTGATTGTTCAATAAGTTGCTACCTTTAAAATGTAGCTTGGAAATATTACCCAATGGATCACACGTAGAGCTGGAGCACAAAATAGGCAGCCAAGTTTCCACTGTGGAAAGTGGGTTTCACATGTTTATTCCACACCGATTGTGTGCCATCTGTCATCTTGGTGAAGGTATATGTCAAGAGTGTGTACCTATTAAAAATGTTAGAACAATAAGGGTTGATGCCTGCCTGAAGTATCTTTTGTTAAAACAAGCCACCCCAGATGCTGTTGTAGTCAGCTGGTTACTTTCAGAATAAAAATCATGGTTTACGTCCAACATCAGAAGACCATCTCAAAAATCCAAACTGTACAAATTTTCTTAAATAAATTTGACTTTTAATAAAGGAAATAGTTCTCAATTATTTAACTACTAGAACACAGTTCAATTTTTTCAGTTATAATGTATCAGTTGGAATGGCAGGTCTAACATACGAGGAACGGCTGAGGATCCTGGGATTGTATTCATTGGAGTTTAGAAAGTTAAGGGGAGACCTAATAGAAAGTTACAAGATAATACATGGCTTGGAAAGGGTAGACGCTAAGAAATTGTTTCCGTTAGGCGAGGAGACTAGGACCCGTGGGCACAGCCTTAGAATTAGAGCGGGTAAATTCAGAACAGAAATGTGGAGACATTTCTTCAGCCAGAGACTGGTGGGCCTGTGGAATTCATTGCCGCGGAGTGCAGTGGAGGCCAGGACGCTAAATGTCTTCAAGGCAGAGATTGATAAATTCTTGATGTCACAAGGAGTTAAGGGCTACAGGGAGAATGCTGGTAAGTGGAGTTGAAATGCCCATCAGCCATGATTAAATGGCGGAGTGGATTCGATGGGCCGAATGGCCTTACTTCCACTCCTATGTCTTATGGTCTTTGGTCTTATGGTCTTATGTATCAACCAACCACTTTGGCAACATTTGTTAAAAAACTGAAATGGATATAAAATAGTTGCCAAATATTGCATAATTTTGTATTGATTTAGCATTTCATTAACACCAATTAAAAGACTACATTCACACACTACCAGATGATTCATTATCATCTTAATTAGCCAAAAAGGCACAACAGTAATGATCTCATGAGAGATCAGTAACTTTTAAAAAGAAATTCAAATTCACAGTTACTAAGTGAAAGAGTAATGCCACAATGTTCCATATTTCAATCAAAAATGGTCACTATGCACCAGTTAAACAAAGCTTAATAAATTTATTATAGCCTTTCAAGGAAGTCTCAAACAAAGTAGACAGAGGGGAACCAGTACATGTGTTGTAACAGGACGTCCAGAAGGCATTCAGCAAGGTACCCTGCAAAAGGTTAAGGCATAAAAGCCCACTTCTTAGAGATAGTATTTTGGCATGGATACAGAACTGGCTCATGGGCAGGAAAGAACAATTGCAGATAAAGGATTTTTTTTTCAGGTTGATGAATTGTGACTAGCGGGGGTCCACAGGAATCAGTGCTTGGACTGCAACTGTTTACAATATATGTTAATGGCTTAGAGGAAAGAAGTGAATGTACTGTAGCCAAATTTACAGGTGACACAAAAATAGATGGAAAAGCAAATTGTGAAGGGGATATAAACAGTTTACAGAGAGATATTGATAGCTTAAGAAAATGTGCAAAAAGTTGACAAATTGTGTCCTTGTGTATAATTAAGGATGAGATACATTCTTGATCAGTAGGGATTTCAAGAGTTATAGGAAAGGGCAAGAAAGTGGACACAGAGCAGCCATAAAACTATTGAATGGTGGAGCAGAGACATTCCTGATGAAGGGCTTATGCCCGAAATGTCGATTCTCCTGCTCCTCAGATGCTTCCTGACCTGCTGTGCTTTTCTAGCACTACATTCTTTTGACCCTGAATGGTAGAGTCTGCTTCTATTCCTATTTCTTATGGTCTTACAGTTTAAACTAGAAAATCTTATCACAGCACTTCCTGTTTGGCTTTTGTTTCCATTCAAGAGTTGCCCTAAGTTCACAGGATCTTAATTATTCTTTCACTTCTCCTGTGCTTAAAGCAAGATATATCACAGCCCCCAAGGAATCACTTTGATTCTCTTCAGAGTTCCCAATATTTTCTGAAGTATGGTATTTCTTTGAGTGGTTCCACCAGCATATGGTTTTGTGATTCTTCAAATCCCCTCAAGCATCTCATGATTGTGGGCACCCAGATCAAACCTGGACTTTTCTACTTTCTTGTGCATTGACTCAAAAATCAGATGGTTCCTCTAATTTCTGTTATCTCTTTTCTTTTTATTTGCAGCTTCTGGTAAAGTCTGTACCCAAGCTCATAGCTGTGATTTGCCTGTAACAAACTACTACCATGAAAAATTACACTGAAAATCCCAAAATGAGGGATACTTTCCTGGATTCTATCCCCATGGCAACCTGGTATGTCTGGAATTGCTGAAATAGAAATTCCAATTAATTAACTTCAATTCAAAACTCATCCTTTGATCTAAAAAGTTTGTAGATACTTTCAAATCTTCTCTTGTTGATCAGTTATTTATCAATATTTCCTTAATCTGGGAAAATTACGCAAATAATTTATCCTTCCAAAAGAGATAACTCTGTTATGAAGATAATTAGATAATCATCATTTGTTTCCTTTTTCACACCACTAACTCTAACCTCTGTAAGTAAAGAGGAACCTTTTTTGAAATTGTAATTACCTTCGGAGTGGTTACCAGTCTTCTACATAACGTGACCCATCATCTTATGTTTTAAATTTCAATACCAAACTAAAAGTAATGCTCGTTAGAATATACCTGCGAACATTTTATTAACCAACATCTATTGTACCAGTGCCGTTTGACCAGTTGCACAATAGGTCCACATAATCAATGCAAAAGCACACACCAAATCATTTAAATAATAATGCAACTTTGCCTCAAATAAAACTCACTGGCAGAGAGTCTGATTGCAATAATACAGTAAACCTCTGGTATTAGAGGTATATAAATTTTATCAGCTTATTGAGAATGCTGGTTCATAAGGTGCTGGTTAAAACTGCTGTAGATCATACAAACATATAATGACTAAAAGTCTGCTTCAATGTTTAATAAGATTCAGGCTGATCTGATTTTCACCTCAAATTTCCATTCTCACCTATATTTGATCACCATTAACCATCCTGTGAACCAATAATGAATCCATCTCTGCCTTAAAAGTATTTAATGACTCTGCTCCCACCATCTTGCCAGGAAGAGAGTTTGAAAGACTCACAACCATCTGTTAAAAAAAGGTGCATCACTATTTTAAACAGGCAATCCTTATGATTAATTCATTCATATACAGGATGTTGATGTCTCTGACTAAGCCAGCATTTATAACAATCTAAATTGTCCCAAAGTCAACTATGTTGCTGTGGTCAGGTGTCACATATCAGCCAGACGAGGTAAGGACAGAAGTTTCCTTCCCAAAAGAACATTAGTGAACCAGATGGATTTTTCCTAATAATTAACAATGGGCATTATTAGATTTCGAACTTCAAATTTTATTGAAGTCAAATTCCACCACTGCTATGCTGCAATTCCAACCCAAATCCCCAAAACATTACCTAGATCCCTGAAATAATAATCTAGCAATGGCACCATTACTATTGTTTTGAAACAGGGTCACCTAGCCTAGAGTCTACTGTAAGAGGAAATTTCCTTTCCAAATTTACCCTCTCGAGACACCTCAGGATCTTTTGTTTCAATTAAGTCACCATTTGCCCTTAACTCCAGAAAGGTTCAGTTTGCCAATCTTTCCTCACAAATAACATGCCCATTCCATGTATTAGCCTGATAAGCTTTCTCGGAACTGCTTCCAATACATGTACATCTTCTATAAATTAGGCTGACCAATATCATACACAGTACTCCATGTGTATCTTACTCATGCCTTGAACAAAACTGAAGCATTGCCTTACTATTTAGTATTATATTTGTTTCATGATAAACAATAGTGTTCCATTAAAATGCCTCACTGTATACCGTAGCTGCCTACTAACCCTTTGTCACCTCTTGTGAACCAGGGCACTCGATCCTTCTGCATCTCAGAACATGACAATCTTCATCATTTGTATAATATGCTTCTTCCTACACTTTCACATCTTTCTGTATTTTATTTTGTTACCAGGTATTTGCCCACTCACTTAACCTACTTATTGTTATTCTGCAGCCTGCTTATGTCCTCTTCCCAATTTATTTCCCTATAGATATTTGTCATTTGCAATTTTGGCAACCATGCCTCCCATCCATTCATCCAAGTGATTTTACAAATTATAAAGATTGTTACATCTTGCCATACCTCGTTACATTTTCCAAACTGAAATGTTCCCATTTATGGCTACTCTCCTCTTCCTGTAAGCAGTCAGTTTTTTTATCCATGTTCATGTGTTATACGATGAGCTTTTATTTTCTACAATAACTGTTGAGGTGGCAATTGATTTAACACCTTCTCGTAGTTCAAGTACAGTATACACACTTCTTCCCCTTTATCCACAGCACATCTTAGAGTCAAAGGGTCATAGAGATCTACAGCACAAAACAAGTCCCTTCGGCCGTGACACACATATCAGTCAAAAACAACCACCTCACTCTTCTAATTTCACGTTCCTTTTTATTGTTTGGTACTACAGTAATTTTTTCTTAGCAAATACACATGTTACTTCCTCAAAGAACTCTAGCAGATTTTTTAAACGTAATTTCCTTTTCATGAAAACATGTTGACTCTGTTTGATTACCTTGAGCTTACCTTGGCACTTCTTTAATTAAATTTCATACCTGTTCAATTCACCTGCCATCTCTTTATTTTCCATCCTCCTTTCTCATTTTGCTAACACCTTTATTTTTATTTAAATGTTTGCAGAAACCTTTACTATCTATGTTTATATTTCTAGCTACTCCATTCTTGTACTCCCACTCTATTAACCATTTAGTTAGTCTTTGCTATTTTTGATATTCTGTCTAATTTTCCGATATGCACAATTATATACTTTTTCTGTAAGTTTGAATTTTAAAAAAATCTTTCTAGTTAACAACAGATTGTATGTCTGTCTCTTGGAAGTGTTCTTACTTGTTGGAATGTTTCGATTCTGTGTATTCTGAAACATCCACTTAAATGTCAGCCATAGCATCTCTATTGATCTAACCTTCAATTTAAAGCACCAATTCATTTAAACAGCTCTGCTTTCATACCATCACAATTATCCTTACTTAATGTTAAAAGAATAACTTGAACCCACTCCTCTCTTTCTCAAACTGAATTTAAAATTCAATCATGTTATGGTCACTGTTATCTAGGGGCACTTTGCTCTGAGATCATTAATCCTATTTTGTTACACAATATCAGGTTTTGTTTAGCCTGCTTTCTGTAAGAGGTTTCAATTCCATTAATCAGGAACAAATTCCAAAAGAGAATTTGAAATTAGGGGTTCTTATGATCTACAGTAACAACACTAGATCAAATAAACACTTTAGGAAAAAGTATATTAATCAAACTCAAATTCTGAGGAAAAATCTTGAAGAGGAGCTCCAAATTGTAAAAGAAAAGGAAAGGGTTCATTGCCTGTACAGTGTAAATCCATCTAACAGGATACTTGGATGTGGATTGTTATGTAATAAGCAAGACCCCCTCAAAATAATTCAAGGAGGTAGGCTGGGCCCTTATTTTAAAGGCCATTGTGAAGTGGACATTCAGGTATGATGCAGCTGGTCAAACCACCCAATCCTCAGAGTCTTTCACTTTCTTTAAAATAAGGATGATATTGGCCTCCCTAAGAGAGGATGGAAGGCAGTCCTGGCTATATGAATGATTATACATCTTCAGAAGTGGTTCAGCTAACGTGTGTGTAAACTCCTTGTAAAACTCACTCGGGAACCCATCTGGATCAGGTGCCTTGCCACCTTGGAGCTGCCTTACCGCCCCTTGCATCTCTTGTATCATCAGAGGTGCATTTAAAAGGGAGGCCTGATCTGCATTTATACAGGGGAGGTCCAGATTTTCAAAACAGAATTCCATTCTCGCTATTCCATCCCCACAGCCCTCCGAATGGTATAACTCTGCATAGAATTCCCAAAAGTTGGCATTAAACTTTTCCAGCTCACGAGTAATGTTGCCAGTTCTCTCCCTAATAGTCACAATGGACTGCTGAGTATTTTTCTTCCTAGTCAGATAAGCTAAGCTTATCCCCATATTCAAACAGCCTTTGCTTTGCAAAGGAGACCCCTCTCTTTACCGCTTGTATGAGCACTGAGTCCAGAGCAGTCCAGAGAGCCGTGACTCGTTGTAACTTAACCACAGACGGTCTGTTATAATATGCCGACTCGGCTGACTTTAGCAAAGCCTCGAGCATCCACTGCTGCTCTCCTCTCTGCCTCTTTCTCATTGTAGAGTATGAACCAATCAGATCCCTTAAATATGCAAGAGAAAGTGAGGGCTGCAGATGCTGGAGATCAGAGCTGAAAATGTGTTGCTAGAAAAGCGCAGCAGGTCAGGCAGCATCCAGGGAGCAGGAGAATCGATGTTTCGGGCATAAGCCCTTCTTCAGGATCCCTTAAATATGCCTTGGTGGTCTCCAAAAGCACTGATGGATTACTGACCGTACCCCAATTGATGTCCCAAAAAGCCATGAACTCCCCCATAATGTACTGTCCAAAGTTGTCATCCCACAACAGAAATGGATCCATGTGCCAGTGCCGTGTGTCTGCTCCACTTGATCTTGACATCCAAGTACACTGCCGCATGTTCCAAAACAGTTATGCTCCCAATCCTGCAGGCCAGCACCAAGTCCGACGGAACAAAGAACATATTAATTCTTGAGTGGCACTTGTGTGGGTTGGAGTAAACAGTAAAATCCCTCCCATTAGGGTGGAGACACCTCCACACGTCCACCAGCCCCAACTCCTCACACAAGTCCAGTAACTGTCCAGACTGACAGACCCCTTGGTATCCTGTCTACCCCAGGGTCCATGAGAAACTATAATTCCTACAATTGTATAGCACATCTCAAAAGCCATTAATTTAAAGACTACATCAATTAAAAATCTGAGAGGATGCACCAGGGGACAGTAAATGTTCAGAATGCCATACTCTTCTCCGTGTACCAGAGCTTTGAGAATGATGAACCGTCCATACTCATCCTTGGTTTGATCTATCACCTGAAATGGGAGGTTCCTTCATATCAGTATGACCACTCCTCTGCTTTTGGAGTTAAAGGCGGAGAAGAATACCCTATAGTATCCCCCCTGTTGTAACTTCAGATGTTCCCTATCGGTTAAATGTGTTCTTTGCAATAACGCGGTGTCAATTCTTTCGTTCTTAAGAATTGAGAACAACATCTTCTTTATAATGGGAGAATGGCTCCCCTTTGCATTCCAGGTGCACAACCTGAACAGATCATGACTGAATAGCCATGACTGCGCACTGCAGCCCGTGGTCCCTCAGAGGAAGAAGCCCATTCACTGTGTGGTGAATGGAAGAAATACAAACCGTATCAAATCTGAAAACTATTCCTCCAAATACTACTAAAACTAAGAAACTAGCCACTACTCCTAACTTGAACAAATAAACCCAAAAACCACAAATCTCCAGAGATCTTGCCCATAGGGGGCATTCAATCCCAACCTTACAGCTATCCTAGCACTTTCCAGTTAGGGCCGCGCCCCAAACCCAGGCAATGGGAAAAAACATGTTATTATCCTCCTGCAAGTTAACAATGGGCTCCCTCCCCTCCCCCTCCCCTCCCCCTCCCCCTCCACATCTCAACTCCACACATCTTTACACCAAAGAGGTAACCACCCCTCACCCAGAGAAACAGAACAGTAAAATAACAGATAGTTACCAAATGGATATATGAAATAAACCAGATTTTACACCAAAGTAATACCAAGCCTAAAAAGCCAGAAACCATGAAAGGAAAAAGAACAAAGAAAGAAAAGATTTTTAAAAAGTATTATGCTATTGTCTTTTCCTCTTTCCCTCTCGGTCCAAGTCTATTATTTCAATGAGTTCACAAAATTTGTTTGCTTTTTTCGCCAAGTCGAAGTTATAGACAGATGCCCCAAATTTAAAACAGAGTACTGCCGGGTTCCTCAGAGAATATCGAATATGTTAGTCTCTTAATTCTTTTCTTAATGTCATCAAAAGTCTTCCTCTTCTTAATAATGCCCCAGAAATGTTTTGAAAAGACATTATTCGAGAACCTTTTTGTACCAGAGCCTGTGAATCTCTTCCCAGTCTTCTGGATGTTTCAATTATTAACTGCTTTTCTTTATAGTCCTGGAGTCACACTAGGACCAAGTGGAGACATTGATCCGACCCAGACCTACGCATCGGATCCAGTGGGCCTGCTTCACACTCACCCGGCCCAACTCAATCTCCAGCCGCAGCAACTCCAGAATTCACTTCTCCAGGAACTTGGCCAGATTCTCGCATTTCTCATGCTACGGAAGACCCAGTATATGTAAGTTTTTTTCTCCAACCTCAGTTTTCGAGATCGTCAACCTGATCTGGCAAGGCCCGAACCTGGCCTTCCAAGGTTCGGAAATACCCATTGGAGTTCTCCGCCATGGTCTGTGATGACATGGTGCTTTGCTTGACCGCTTCTATGCATCAGTCCAATAACTGAATCTCCTGCCCTTGTTTTTTCAGCACGGCAGCGATCGGTTCCAGTGCAGTTTTGATTTTTTCACGGAGTTTCGCGAACTCCGAGAGTAGATGCTGCTGCTCCCCTGAGCTCAGAGGCGCCACCACATGAATCAAAGCAGCAGCTGCGGGTATACCCGGCATAATCAGGGAGTGCCCTGCCTGCTGTGCACCTCTTGCTCTCTTTCCTTTGTTTGTCTCCATCTAGACTGCAAAGCCTCTAAATCCAAAGTAAAAAGGTTCGAAGTATTCTGCCTGCTTTATACTGACAATTTTTCTTTGGGGTGGCTAATGGGGAGGGGAGAGGGTGGTAGAAGCTCACCTTGCCTGAGGTATGGCACACAGCCCAGCACAGCAGACTTTTCAGACTGCCGCCATCTTGACACCTCCCTCCCCAGTGCTTTTCCTAATCCACTAACACTGATCGCATGTGGCCTACTTTGTTGCAATGAAAATACCGGAGTTTTTAACTGCCTTCTCCCCTTCACGGGTTTTGTTTTTGACCTATGGTAAGTTACCTTTATGATCTTCACCAAGATCTCCATTTCTCTTTCTACGTGAGGATTTCTCTTTTCCCCAATTTCAATCCCTTATGGGCTAAAATTGGTTTTGGCAGCCTAGCTTTGACTTATGAACCAACTAATGAATCAGCCATTGCAATTGCTAACCTTGTTGTTTTAACTCTCTGCTCTTCCACACTGGTTCTCACTACCTCAAGAAATGAATTTTTGAACTCCTCCAAAATAATTGTCTCGAGTGTTATATGTTTGATCTATTTTTAATGCCCTTATTGACTTATCAAAATTACTTTGTTTAATCCTTTCAAACTCAATATATGTTTGACCAGGGTCCCTCCTTATATTCCTGTAATGTTGTCAGTCAGCTTCTGGCACGAGTGCATATGCACTTAAACTGGCTTTCTTAATCTCCTGATAACCCCAGATACTTCCTCTGATAGTGATGCAAAAACCTCACTAATTCTACCTACTAACTTTATTTGGATCAACAAAACCCACATGATCACTGTCCACTTCATATGTTCAGCCATCTTCTCAAATGAGATGAAAAAGGCTTCTACATCTTTCCCATCAAATTTAGGCAATGCTTGGATATATGTAAACAGATCGCCAACAGGCTTTTGGCAATGATGGGTTTGCTCATCCTCACTATCTTTCTTAGCAAGCCTACCTTCTACCTTCACCTCCATCCTTTTCAGCTGACTTCCGTGTCAAACTGCCAATTTATAAACTTCAAACTCTCTCTCTCTTTCTCCCTTTCCTCTCTCTCCTGTTTCTTTTTCTCTTTCTCTTTTTATTGTGATTCTGCCACGGCCTTTTGTTTTTTTTTTTCGTCTGCTTTTAACCATAACTTAAACGGTTTCATTTCTTTTTCTCTTGCTTCAAACTCAAGCTGCTTCATTTGCAATTGAATTTTAGCCACCTCCAAAGACTCTGATGGCATTTCCCGCTAATTTAAATGTCGATCTAGTGCTGTAATTATCTCTGATTTTCTCACAGACGAAGGCAAATCCAACTTCAGCTTGTTTGCTGATCCCAGCAGCTTTGCCTTGTTCGCCATTTATAAAGCCCCCAAAGTCACTTCCTCCAGCCCCAGAAAACTCTTAGTGACTGAAAGAACCATTACAAAGCCAAGCACTGGTTATACCAACTGAATTCAACACATGGAATAAAAGTCACTAATACCTACCACTAGCCTAATCCCAAATTGGAATGATTGAGTCAATCCTGACAAGAGCTCCCAATCTGTTATGGAACAGGCCAGACCCTCCTCAAAATATTTCACAAAGGTAGCCTAGACCCTAGCATTTTTTCTTATTTTAAAGGCCGAGGTGAAGTGGATATTCCGGGTGTGATGCAGCTGGTCAAACCACTCAGCTTTAAGTAAAACAGGATTTATTTAAACAGTATAGTTGAAACACGAACAAATGAAAACAGAATTTAGAATAGCTTAACTATTTGAAAAACTCAACTGACTCAATACAGCAACCTAACTAAGGAGTTGTTCCCATTCCTATAATATCCCATAAACACATCCCTTGTCAAAAGGGAAGTTCAGTCATAGGTTCTTACACGCAGGAGAGATTTCGGAGTGAAAAGTCAGCCAGGGATCATCTGCTGAAGCTTGGAACCTTTTCCCTGCAGCAGCTTCTCTCCTAAAACTAAACCAAACTGGAGAAAGCCTGAACTGGGAGAACTGACCACTCCCCTGCCATTGTTAAAGGCTCTTTCTGACACGTTTCAGTACCCCTGCCTTTAAGACCTCTCTTAAAAAACAAACAATGTCAAACTAACCTTGTTAAAGTGACAGCATCATCACAAGATGGATAACCAATGGGCCATTGGTATTCCCTCTCCTGGGTTCAGACTCTAGACTGCTTTAGCAAGTAAACAGGGGAACGTTAATGAAGAAGGAGCAATGCTCCAAAAGCTAGTGCTTCCAAACAATCCTGTTGGACTATAACCTGGTGTTGTGTGATTTTTAACAATGTTAAACTGCTATGGCACTCAGTGATGATGCTGTGTCTAATGGGTATGGGGTCTAATCCCTAAATTACCTGATCCTCATTACACCACAATCATTTCATCATGAAACTGAAGCATATTAATGGCGATGATTGATTTGTTTTCTTTTGTGACTTTGCATATTTCAATGTGGTGTTATAAAAGTATAATATTATCTAATCATGTGCTTTGATATGTATTTTCCATTTTGAAGCCAAAGCATCATACAAGGAGATTGCGTATTTCCCCTGTCAGAGCAGAAAGTTTTAACAGCATGTTTCAGATAATTTTGGAACTGAAAATTGAGAATTTGGCACAAAAACTATCTCCAGTTAAGCACATGTTAGATGTGTTCACATACTAAATGCATGCATGCATGAGTGTCAGTATGTTTTTCACCCCAGATCCCTCCACCATGTCCTACATAGTGGCGCCAGCAGGGGGAGTCAGCACCTATATTCATTCAGTACTATCTAAATATAGTCCTTGGCATAATTGAACTATCATCATTGCAGAAACAAAATTGAACCAATGAATGCATTACGCAGCTTGCATTCTCCATTTGTAAAAACTCATGATATGAGCATTGAACTTTCGATCAATTACACAGCTACAGCCCTCCTGGTGTAGCTCCTTCCACAACACTGTTAGGTATCGCACTCAGGATTGTTAAGGCAGTGATGATAAACTAGTAAGGTTATACGTGTAAGTGAAAAGGTGAACTGGGAGAGGGCATGGGCTTTGTTACACAGATCCTATTGAGGCATCTTGGATCTCTAGTCTCGCAACACATGCATGGAGCAGATGATATTTCAAAGCATATATTCCTTTCACCACAAACACTGACTCCCTCTCTTCACCAGGATGGTTTGAGAACTCCCTACTTCTGACTTGAATAAAGGCCAATACAGTCTTCAACCAACACCACCTTCCTCCTCTGTTAGGCTGAGCTTATTTCTTATTTCTCTTTTAATTTGTCTCAGTTCCTCTTGTTGAAAGATGTGCTTTAGATACTCACATGGAACTGAGTTACACCTGTCTCTTTATGAGATATGTAGGACATTCCTTATTCAGTGTGATTTGGGGGCCTCCCTCCCATAGCTCTTTTACACAATATTGATGATTGTATCAATCCTGCTTCCTGCTCTCGGCTGGAACTGGAGAAAATAGTCACTCTTTCTTCCAATTTCCATCCTTCTCTCACCATCACCTGATCAAACATTTCGTTTCCATGCTTGATTTCTTTTTCCACATCCCAAGATAAGCTTCCATTAATATTCATTACACACGTGCAGTCATAGCTACCTCATCTACAATTCCTCACATTTGTTTCCTTAAAGAACTATATTCCATTTTCCAAGTTAAAAATCACACAACACCAGGTTATAGTCCAACAGGTTTAATTGGAAGGACACTAGCTTTCGGAGCGATGGTCCTTTATCACCTGATGAAGGAGCGTCACTCCGAAAGCTAGTGTGCTCCAATTAAACCTGTTGGACTATAACCTGGTGTTGTGTGATTTTTAACTTTGTACACCCCAGTCCAACACCAGCATCTCCAAATCATGACCATTTTCCAAGTTCACCTTAGTTATTGTTTCCATTCCAATGATGCTTCCAACATGTCTCCCATTTTTCTCAATACGGATTCTAACACATTATAGTGGACATGACCCTTAGCTGTGTCTGACACATTTCCACATCCTGTCTTCACCCCTTCCCCTCGTTCTGGAGCTATGATAGTGTTCCCTATGTCTTTACATTCCAGTCCACCAGCCTCCATATTCCAAAGATTAACCTCCACCATTCCACCTCCAGCAAGTTGGCAACACTAGGCACATCTTCCCCTCCTTTCCTCTGTCAGCAATCCAATGGGACTATTCACTCCATTACACCCTGATCCCCTCATCCGTGACCAAGTAACATCTAACCCAAGCAACCATGGGAAATGAAATATCTCAGATTTGCCTCCACCTTCCTCTTTGTCCAAAGCCCCAAATACCTTTCAAATTTTCTTTTTAATTCACTCGTGTGACATGGGATGTGAGTGTTGCTGGCTGGGCCAACATTTATTGCCTGCCCCAAGTTACTCTTGAGAAGATAGTGATGAGCTGCCTTCTTGAACCTGTGGTCAAGTGGCAACAAACTGCTTCAGTCCATGCACTGTAGGTCGACCCACTGTACCTTTAGGGAAGGAATTCCAGGATTTGGATCTGACAGCAGTGAAGGAATGGCAACATGCTTCCAAGTCAGGGTGGTGAGTGGCTTGGGGGGGAACTTGCAGGTGGTGATGTTTCCATGTATCTGCTGCCTTTGTCCTTCTATTTGGAAGTGGTTGTGGGTTTTGCAAGTGCTGTCTAAGGATCTTTGGTGATTTTCTGCAGTATATCTTGTAGCTAGTACACATATCATGTTGAAGCTGCAAATATCTAGGCAAATGAGGGTATTTCATCACACTCCTGACTTGTGTTTTGTAGATGGTAGACAGGCTCTGGTGTGTCAGGACATGGGTTACTTATAACTATATTCCAAATCTCTGACCTACTCCCATGGCCATTGTATTTGTATGGCAAATTCAATTGAGTTTTTGGTCAATAATAAACTCCAGGATTGTGGGGGATTCAATAATGGTAACCCTGTCAAGGGATGATAGATGGATTGTCTATGATTGGAGATGGTCATTGGCTAGCTTTTGCATGGTATAAATGTTATTTGTCACTTGTCAGCCCGAGCTTGGTTATTGTCCAGGTCTTGTTACATTTGAACATGGACTGCTTCAGTATCTGAGGAGAAATGAATGGTGCTGAACATTGTGCAATTATCGACAAACATCCCACTTCTGACTTGATGATGGAAGGAAGGCCATTGATGGAGCAGCTGAAGATAGTTCAGCCTTGGACACTACCCCGAGAAACTCCTACAGAGGTGGCCTGGAGCTGAAATGACTGACACCCAACAACAATAACCATCTTCCGATGTGCCAGTTACGAGTCCAACTAGCAGAGAGTTTGCCCCCTGATACCCATTGATTTGAGTTTTGTTGGGGCTGCTTGATACCACACTTGGTCAAATGCAGCCTTAATGTCAAAGGCTGTCACTCTCACCTCACCTGTGGAATTCAGCTCTTCTGTAAATGTTCGAACCAAGGCTGTAATGAGATCAGGAGCTGACTGGCACTGGCAGAGCCCAAGCTCAGTATCATTGAACAGGTGCTTCTTGATGGTCCTGTTCATGACACCTTCATCATTTTCCTGAGAATAGACGGATGGTGCAGTAATTGATCGGGTTAGATTTGTCCTGCATTTTGTCGACAGAACATACCTGGGCAATTTTCCATATTGTCAGGTAGATGTCAGTCTTTTAAATGTACTGGAACAACTTGGTAAGGGGAGCAGCAAGTTCTGGAAGACAAATCTTCATTCCTACTGCTGGAATGTTGTCAGGGCCCATAGCCTTTTTAATGTCCAGTCCTCCAACCACTTCTTGATATCATGTGGAGTGAATCGAATTGGCTGAACACTGGTATCTGTAATGCTGGGGATCACTGGATGAGGCCAAAATTAATCATTCACTTGGCTCTTCTGGCTGAAGATTGCTGCGAATGCTTCAGTTTTTTCTTTTGCACTGCTATGTTGGGCCCTTCCAGCATTGAGGATGGAAATATTTTGTAGAGCTGCCTCCTCCAGTGAGTTGTTTAATCATCCACCACCATTCACAACTAGATGTAGAAGGACTGCAGAGCTTAGCTCTGATCCATTGGGTTGTCAGATTGCATGGCTCTGTCTTTCACTTGCTGCTTATGCGTTTTGGTTTGCAAGTAGCAATGTTTGGTTGCTTCATTGGGTCGACACCTCATTTTTAATAAGCCTGATGCTGCTCCTGGGATTCCCTCCTGAACTGTCCATTGAACCAGTTTGATCCCCTGGCTTGATGGTAATTGTTGAGTGAGATCTATGACGTGCCATGAGGTTACAGATGGTGCTAGAATATAATTCTGCTGCCGTTGACAGTCAACAGCACCTCATGGATGCCCAGTCTTGAGTCACTGGATCTGTTTGAAGAAGGTCCCATTTAGCACAGTGATCATACCACACAACATGATTGAAGTCAATCTCAATATAAGATGGCACTTCATCTCCACAAGGACTGTGCGGTGGTTGCTTTTACTGATACTGTCATGGAGAGATGCATCTGCAGCCGGCAGATTGATAAGAACATAGAACATAGACAAGTACAGCACAGAACAGGACCTTTGGTCCACGGAATTGTGCGGAGCATTATTTCTAATCTAAAACAAAATAATCTAATCTACACACACCTCAATTCACTGCTGTCCATGTGCATGCTCAGCAGTCACTTAAATGTCCCAAATGACTGCTTCCACCACCACCACTGGCAACGCATTCCATGCATTCACAACTCTCTGCGTAAAGAACCTACCTCTGACGTCTCCTCTATACCTTCCTCCTAATACCTTAAAGCCATGACCCCTCATGCCAGTTAATCCTGCCTGGGGAAAAGTCTCTCCATGTCTCTCATTACCTTGTATACCTTGATCAGGTCACCTCTCTTCCTCCTTCTCTCCAGAGAGAAAAGTCTGAGCTTAGTCAACCTCTCTTCGTAAGACAAGCCCTCCAGTCCAGGCAGCATCCTTCTTTGCACCCTCTCCAAAGCCTCCGTATCTTTCCTATAATCGGGTGACCAGAACTGGACACAATATTCCAAGTGTGGTCTCACCAGGGACTTGTCGAACTGCAGCAAAACCTCATGGCTCTTAAACTCGATCCCCCTGTTAATGGAAGCCAAAACACTATATGCTTTCCAAATAATCCTATCCACTTGGGTGGCAATTTTGAGGGATCGATGCACTTGAACACCAAGATCCCTCTGTTCCTCCACACTGCTGAGATTTCGGTCTTTAATACTATATTCAGCATTCAAGTTCAACCTGCCAAAATACATCACTTCGCATTTATCCAAGTTGAATCTATCTGCCATTTCTCAGCCCAGCTCTGCATCCCATCTATGTCGCACTGCAGCCTACAATAGCCCTTGATACTATCAACAGCACTTCCAACCTTTGTGTCATCGGCACATTTACTAACCCAGCCCTCAACCTCCTTATCCAAGTCATTTATAAGAACTACAAAGAGCAGAGGCCCAAAGTGCGGAACACCACTCACCACTGACTTCCAGGCAGAACACTTTCCATCTACAACCACTCTCTGCCTTCTGTCAGGCAACCAATTCTGAATCCAGACAGCCAAATCTCACTGGATCCCATATCTCCTGACTTTATGAATGAGCCTACCATGGGGAACCTTATTAAATGCCTTGCTGAAGCCATATACACCACATCCACTGCTCGACCTTCGTCAACCTGTCTCGTCACCTCCTCAAAGAACTCAATAAAATTTGTGAGGCATGATCTGCCCCTCATAAAGCCATGCTGAAAGCCTTTAATCACGCTATGCTTTTCCAAATAGTCATAAATCCTATCCCTCAGAATTCTTTCCAAAACCTTGCTGACCACAGACGTAAGACTGGCTGGTTTGTAATTGCCAAGGATTTCCATTTTCCCCTTCTTGAAAGAGGAATAACATTCACCTCACTCTAATCCTCTGGTACGACTCCCGTGGGGAGTGAAGACGCAAAGATCTTCACCAGCGGCGAAGCAACCTCCATTCTCGCTTCCTAGAGCAACCTAGGATAAATCTGGTCTGGCCCTGGGGACATCGCAATCTTAATGTTTGCCAAACTTTTCAGCACATCAACTTCATCAATCTTGATCTGTTCAAGCTGATTTTCCAGCTCCTCAAAGTTCTCATACACAACAAGGTCCCTTTCCTCAGTGAAAACCAAAGCAAAGCACTCACTTAGGGCTTCCCCTATCTGCTCAGACTCCACGCACAAGTTCCTTATGCTATCCCTGATTGGCCCTACCTTCTCCCTGATCATTCTCTTATTCTGCATGTATAAGTAAAATGCCTTTCTGTTCTCCCTAATCCTCCTGCCAAGCCTTTTTCATGCCCCCTCCTGGCTCTCCTCAGTCCATTTCTGAGCTCCTTTCCAGTAAGCTGGTAATCCTCTAACGCTGTGCTAGATCCATCCTTCCTCCACCTTACATAAGCTGCCTTCATCCTCTTGATGAGAATTTCCACTGTTCTCACCATCCAAGGCTCCTCGATCTTACTCCTTCTTGCCTGTCTCAGAGGAACTCGCAACACTCGCAACAACTGCTCCTTAAACAGTCTCCACATGTATGTTGCGCCCTTTCTGTGGAACAATTGCTCCCAATCTGTTTTTCCCAACTCCTGTCTGATAGCATCATAATTTCCTTTTCCCCAATTAAATATCTTCCCTTGGT
The DNA here is from genome assembly GCF_004010195.1 of Chiloscyllium plagiosum. Classification (NCBI taxonomy): domain Eukaryota; kingdom Metazoa; phylum Chordata; class Chondrichthyes; order Orectolobiformes; family Hemiscylliidae; genus Chiloscyllium; species Chiloscyllium plagiosum. The sequence continues at coordinate 38,458,424 of NC_057736.1, read as the reverse complement.
AACTGTTCCTTTCCCTCTCTCAAGCTATGGTAAATGTGAGGCAGTTGTGATCACTGTCACCAAATTGTTCTCCCACCGCGAGATCTGACACCTGTCTTGGCTCATTGCCGAGCACCAAATCGAAAATGGCCTCTCCCCTCATCAGCCTGTCTACATACTGAGTAAGGAAACCTCTCCTGAACACACCGGACAAAAATGGCTCCACCCAAACTATCTGCACTAAGGTGGTTCCAGTCAATATTGGGAATTAGATGAGGTTATGTTTTATTTGACTCTTTTTGGTTCCCTCACCACCCTACTGCAGACCCAGTTTAGCAACTATGTCATTTAGGACCCAACCAGCTCAATTAGTAGTGCTGCTACTGAGTTACTCTTGGTGGTAGACATGAAATGCTCCATCTAGAGTATGTTTAGTGCCCTTACCATCCTTAGTGCCTATACCACATGTTGTTTCCAACATGCAGGAATACTGACTCATCAGCCGAGGGAGATTGTTTTGTGATAATCAGCAGGAGGTTTCCTTGCACATATTTAATCTGAAGCTATAAGACTTCATGGGGTTCAGAGTCAATGTTGAGAACTCCCAGGGTAACGTCCTCCTGACTGTGTACCACTATGCTACCACTTCTGTTAGGCCTGTCCTGCTGGGAGGACAGGATATATCTAGGGTGGTGTCTGGAACATTGACTGTAAGGTATGATGCAGTGAGTGTAACTATGTCAGGCTGTTACTTGACTAGTCTGTGAGACAGCTCTCCCAGTTTTGGCACTAGCCCACAGATGTTAGTAAGGAGGACTTTGCAGTGTAGACAGGGCTGTTTCTGCCATTGTCTTTCCTGGTGTCTAGGTCGATGCCAGGTAATCCATCCAGTCTCATTTCTTTGTTGACACTTCATAGCTTTTGGATATGACTGAACAATTTTCTATGCCATTTCAGACGGCACATGAGAGTCAACCTCATTGCTGTGGATAAATTCAGAAGTCACACGACACCAGAATACTTGTCCAACATGTTTGTTTAAAATCACAACCTTTCGGAACGTTGCTCCTTCATCAGGTCTCTTCTCCTCCACTTCACCCCAGTGGACTTGGTCCATTCCAGCCCAACACTGGCGACTCCATGTACACTTTGCTGTGGGTCTGGAGTCACATATAGGCCAGACCAAGTGGGGATCGCAGATTTCCTTCCCTGCAGGACATTTGGTGAACTATGGATTTATTTGTGCTTCAATGTAGTCTACTGCATTCTCTGCTCACAGGCTGAGTGATGGCTTCACAGATCACCTACCCTTGATCTTTAAGCCTACACCGACCATCCAATCACTTCAATGCATCATATTGCTGTTATGCTTTAACCTAACCCTGACACAGTATTCAAATGAATCCCAACAGAAACTTTATTTTCTCTTTCAGCATTCTGCAGCTTTCAGGACTTGACATTGAGTTCAACAACTTCAGACCATAAATACTGTCCTGCATTTTATTTTGACTACCTTCATCATACTACCTTCCAAATGTCTTGATATCTTGTTTTTGCTATTAGCAGAGCTCACCTTTACTCTGCTCTGAACACCTTCTATCAGTAGTTATTTTCAACCTGTCTTTCTCCTCTTTAACAAGTGGCATTCCCTTTGTCTTTTCTCTGATCTCCCTCACATTTAAACTTCCCCTTCTGTCTCCCTTGCTTACCACAGCTTTTTCAACAGTATAAAACCCATCATTTTTCCACATCTCTTCAGTTCTGAGGAAGATTCACGTTGGATTAAAAAGGTTAACACTGCTTCACTCCCCACAGATGCTGCTAGACCTGTCGAGTTTATCCAGCACTTTCTGTTTTTAATCATCTGCACTGTTCCTTCAATTATCAATGGGTCCTAATTCTGGAACCTGCTTCTTAACAGCACTGTGGCTGTACTGACACCATAAGGACTGCAGCAGTTCAAGAAGGCAGCTCACCACCACCTTCTCAAGGGCAATTAGAGATGGGAAAGAAATACTGGTTTAGCCAGTAGCACCACATCATCTGAAAAATATCTTTTAAAAAATGCATTCACAAAAAGGGGAGATTGATTCAAAAACAAAAAGCCCTGGAAACACTCATGAGGGAAGATAGAAAGAGAGTTAATGTTTCAGGTCTGCCACATTTCAAGTCAAGGGCGATAAACCGCTGAACGCTTGCAATCAGTGAATGTATTTAGCATTTTATTTATATGTTGATTCTCCGCAAATTTGTATTTGTTATCTGAGTTGGACTGTATCTGGGAGTAGAGAGTCATGCAGCTCCCATAGACTCTTTATAGAAACAGAGCAGGATATCATTTGGCCCATTGTGTCTGTGTGATCTTTTTGAAAGCATTACAAGTAGTCTCACCATCCCTAACTCACACTCCCTCCTGTTCTTTTCTCCATTGCCTTGCACTTTATTGCAAGTACCAACAATGCTTGAAACAAAGAGCAAACCTTGCTCCAGTCAGTGACCGTACTGTGCCTGACTATGAGGCTTTTATTGAAGTGACAACTGATGTAAACTACAGTTTTATTAGAAGCAAATTGCAAACAATTATAGGCTTCTGTTAATGCAGTGAAAAACAAAAAATACATTTTCATAAAACATTACACCTAAATAGCAAGTCTTGACAGATCCGGAGTTTAAGCATATCTGTTTCAAGAACACGAATAGCTCGAGTTTTGAGTTTTTGTGTGTTACGAATTCTGTGTTACGATCGAGCCCTCCACAATCACCTGATGAAGGAGTGCCGCTCCGAAAGCTAGTGTGCTTCCAATTAAACCTTTTGGACTATAACCTGGTGTTGTGTGATTTTTAACTTTGAGTTTGGAGGTTATGGTTGTGCAAATTGCTGTTAAATTTGTCTTTGTAGTCAAAGGTACTGTTTCTGAACCAAAGTTGTATTGATACTGAGTGCACATGATTATGGTGCAGTCCATTCGAGACACTATCTTGGTGAGACGTCAGTGCGGGTGTTAGGATCATGTACGGAATGATTGCAGAGGAGGTAGGAGACAGTCAGCATGTAGTGCCATTTACAACCTCAGCATCCTAGCTATCACCCTTTGTTAAACTAGCACAGCTATGTCAGAAAGCAAACTCTCCATTTAAAGAGATTATTAGCCATTTTCAGTTTAGTGAGCATTGAATTCTATAGGCTACATTTGGACGTCAGAGAAATACTTTGAGATTTCTTTGTTTGGCTAAAGTTAGTGAAGTTAACAGGGAGTGGGGCTACGCGAAACCAAGACCTTGGCTCAGGGACCATTTGCTCCCTGTCATGAGGAGCAGCATATTTTTGTATCTATTTGGGGACATGCTTCATCAACTATCATTACCTTCTCTCTGTTATTGACTATCATCGAGACTTCTTTGTCATTATGTGGCAATGAAAGCCATCAGAAAATATTCTGAACATAGGGCTGAGGGGTGACCTTATCAAGGTTTATAAAATCATGAGGGCCATGAATAGGGTAAATAGACAAGGTCTTTTCCCTGGGGTTTAAAGTGAGAAGAAAGATTCTAAGTGACCTAACAGTAACGTTTGCATGCATCAGATAGTGCGTGTGTGGAATAAGCTGCCAGAGGAGGTAGTGGAGGCTGATAGAATTACAACATTTAAAAGACATCTGGATAAGGATATGAATAGGAAGGGTTTAAAAGGATGTGGGCCAAGTGTTGGCGAATGGAACTAGATTAGTTTAGGATATCTGGTTGGCATGGACGAGTTGGACTTGAAGGGTCTGTTTCCATGCTGTACATTTCTAAGCCTCCAACAAGCTTCCTGATATTACAGATTCGCGGCCCCCGCGGCTATCAGGAATACCACTGTCTCGGTCGCCGCCGCAGCCACTTCCGCCCCCAGTGACATCACTAACCTGCACGACAACAATGCCGCATGTGTCTCCGCCCCCACGGCGATCTCCGTCAACATGCCTAACCCCGCCCCCACGCCGATCTCCGGCTATCAGGAATACCACTGTCTCGGTCGCCGCCGCAGCCACTTCCGCCCCCAGTGACATCACTAACCTGCACGACAACAATGCCGCATGTGTCTCCGCCCCCACGGCGATCTCCGTCAACATGCCTAACCCCGCCCCCACGCCGATCTCCGTCACCATGCCTAACCCCGCCCCCACGCCGATCTCCGTCACCA
>NC_057736.1:38452013-38452236 GCF_004010195.1 Chiloscyllium plagiosum | reverse complement strand
ACCGCCTTCCTAACCTGCAATCTTCTTCCTGACCTCTCCGCCCCCACCTCACTCCGGCCAATCACCCTCACCTTGACCTCCCTCTATCTATCGCATTTCCAACGCCCCTCCCCCAAGTCCCTCCTCCCTACCTTTTATCTTAGCCTGCTGGACACACTTTCCTCATTCCTGAAGAAGGGCTTATGCCCGAAACGTCGATTCTCCTGTTCCTTGGATGCTGCCT
>NC_057736.1:38428200-38451907 GCF_004010195.1 Chiloscyllium plagiosum | reverse complement strand
CCTGACCTGCTGCGCTTTTCCAGCAACACATTTTCAGCTCTGATCTCCAGCATCTGCAGTCCCCACTTTCTCCTCCTGATATTACAAGCAAAACTCAACTAATTTGGCTTGTGTGCTCCCTTAATGCCGACTCTATTGTTCTCACACAGGGCCATCTCAGCAGCTGAGCGTGGCTAGTGAATTGACATTCATTGAAAGGGACTGCAAATACAGGCGGCACAGTGGCTCAGTGGTTAGCACTGCTGTCTCATAGTGCCAGGGACCTGGGCTCGACTTGATCCTTGGGCAACTGCGTGGAGTTTGCACATTCTCTCCATGTCTGCATGGGTTTTCTCCTACAGTTCAAAGGTGAGCAGGTTACGTGGATTGGCCATGGGAAATGTCGGCCTATGTGGGTGGATCTGAATGTGATGCTCTTTGTAGGTTTAGTGGAGACTGGATGGGTGGAATGGCCTGCTTCCACACTGCAGCGATTCTATGATATAATGACACATTAATATATAGGAGTGGGAGGGATGCTTTTCAGAGAGTCATTGTGGACTTGTTGGGCCAATGCCTTGCTCCCATGCTATAGGGATTCTATGATGTTGGTGGATAAGCTCTGGCCTTGAATGGCTCAAGTTCATCCTGCGCCATCTCAGCAGTCTGGGCTGGCTGGCAACAAACAACAACAAAGGCATTTGTGGAAGCCAGGTATGGAAGGATAAATGCTATTGTCCTGAAAAAGGACAACATGTCCAGGCTCCATGGAGCTGCTATCATTATCCTGAGGCAGTCTCTTAGTATTCTGAGTAATCTAACAGTGGATAAATTACTGGACTGCTGTGAGACTCTGCATCTTCACTTCAGCACTACTATCCAAAGCCAAGACATGCACAACACCAACTGAGATTGCATATTGTATCAGACAATATGGGAGAACCTGTTTTGTTCTTTTGGGACATTTCCTTTTTTTTTGTGGGCATTCAAGTTTGTGTTATCTCTAGGTGGTGAAAGTGAGGATTTTAGATGCTCAAGATCAGAGTCAAGAATGTGGTGCTGGAAAAGCACAGCCGGTCAGGCAGCATTTAAGGAGCAGGAGAATCGACATTTCAGGCATAAGCCCTTCATCAGAAATGAGGCTTGTGGGTGGGAGGCTGAGAGATAAATGGGAGGAGGGTGGAGTTGGGGGAAGGTAGCTGAGAATGTGTTAGGTAGATGGAGGTGGGGGAAAAGGTGATAGGTCGGAGAGGAAGGTGGAGTGGATAGGTGGGAAAGAGGATGAGGGTGGTGCTGAGTTGGAGGCTTGCGACTGGGATAAGGTGGGGGGAGGGGAAATTAGGAAACTAGTGAAATCCACATTAATCCCGTGAGGTTGCAGGCTCTCAAACAGAATATGAGACGTTCTTGCTCCAGGCGTTGGGTAGTTAGGGTTTGGCGATGGAGGGGTTCCAGGACTGCATATCCTTGGTGAAGTGGGAGGAGGAGGTGAACTGTTCAGCCACGGGGTGGTGGGGTTGGTGAGTGCGGGTGTCCCAGAGATGTTCTCTGAAATGATCCGCAAGTTGTCGTAGAGGAGACCACATCATGAGCAACGGATATAGTAGATGACGCTTGTGGAGGTAAATTTCTATTGGATGTGAAAGGATCCTTTGGGGCCTCGGACGGAGGTGAGGGGGCTGGTGTGGGTGCAGGTTTTGTACTTCCTGCGGTGGCAGGGGGAGGTTCCGGGAGTGGGGTGAGGGCTGGTGGGGCGGCGTGGATCTGACGAGGGAGTTGCAGAGGGAATGGTTTCTCTGGAATGCTGATAAAGGTGGAGAGGGAAATATATCCCCAGTGGTGGGGTCTATTTGTAAGTGGCGGAAGTGGCAGAGGATGATGCGATGTATAGGGAGGTTCATGGGGTTAAAGCTGAGGACCGGGGGATGGGGTTCTGTCTTTGTTGCATTCAGAGGAGTGGGGTTCAATTTGAAATCCTGGGCTGTGTATCACTATTATGTAGAGTCAAAAGAAAACATGCCACCTGAATGTAAATGAAAGTTTGGTGCACCAACCTCTAGACGCTGAAGCCAGGCACCAACCCGTAGACACCTCCTCCTACTGCCCCCTCGATCATGACCTCACCTCCCATGACCAAACCATCATCTCCCAGACCATCCAAAACCTCACCACCTCAGGGCATCTCCCATGCACAGCCTCCAACCTCATTGTCCGTGAACACCACACTGCCCAATTCTACCTCCTACCAAAGATTCACAAACCTGACTGCCCCATTCAACTCATTGTCTCATCCTGCTCCTGTCCCACTGAATTCAGCTCCACATATCTTGACTCCATCCCCCTAAGTCCAGAAACTCTCCATCTACAGTCAGAACATCACCCATGCCCTTCACCTCTTCCAAGACTTTTGTTTCCCTGGCCTGCTATGCCTACCTTCACCTTGTACACATTGATCTACCATGATGAAGGTCTCCAAGCCCTCCGTTTCTTCTTCTCACACCGTCCCCGCCAGTACCCTTCCACAGCTAACCTCATCAGCCTGCTGAACTGGTCCTCACCCATAACAACATCTCCTCCCTATCTTCCCAATTTCTACAAACCAAAGGGGTAGCCATGAGCACCCACATGGGCCCCCTTTTAGTCAGGTACGTGGAACAGTCCATCTTGCACAGCTACACCGGCACTATTCCCCATCTTTTGCTCCCACAAGGCGGTTGACCAGTTCATCAACTTCACTAACACCTGGACCATCTCAGACACCCCCTCTCCCCTTCCTGGCCCTCTTCATCTCCATCTCCGGCAGCCAACTAACTGCGGACATCTACAGACAAACCCACCGACTCCCACAGCTACGCAGAGTACACCTCCTCCCACATTGCCTGTTGTAAAAATGCCATCCTTTATTCCTTATACCTCCGCCTCCATCGCATCGGCTCCAATTCCACCATACAAAATCCCAGATGGCCACCTTCTTCAAAGATCGCAATTTCCCCTCCCAAGTGGTCTACGATGCCCTCCTGTGCATCTCCTCCACTTCCTGCACCTCCTGCCTTGAACCCCCATGCCTCCCAACATAACAAGGACAGAACTCCCTGGTCATCTCTTTCCATCCCACCAACCTCCATATACATTGCATCATCCTCCGTCATGTCCGCCACCTACAAACAGACCCCACCACTAGGGACATATTTCCCTCCCTACCCCATCAGCATTCCAGAAAGACCATTCCCTTCACGATTCCCTTGTCAGATCCACACACCCCCCGCCTCCAACAGCCCTCATCCCACTCCTGGCACCTTCCCCTGCCACTGCAGGAAGTGCAAAACCTGCACCCACACTCCCCCTCCTCACCTCCATCCAAGACCCCAAAGGATCCTTCCACATCTGACAGAAATTTACCTGCACCTCCACAAATGTCATCTACAGTGTCCGTTGCACCTGATGTGGCCTCCTGTATATTGGGGACACAGGACACCAACTTGAGGATCATTTCAGAGAACACCTCTGGGACACCTGCATCGACCAAACCCACCTCCCCACTTCAACTCCCCCTCTCACTCCACTAAGCACAGGCAGGTCCTGGGCCTCCTCCATCACCCAAACCCTTACCACCTGAGGCTTGGAGGAAGAACGCCTCATCTTCTTCCTGGCTTCCCTGCAGATTCCGTTACTTACTCATGCAGATTTCATGTTAGCTTTTATGCTGGTGGCTTTAAGTGTGAACCTGGATTGTTGTGACATAATCAGTCTCCTGCTCCACTTGGGTGTCAACCCCCTGGACCATTGCCTGGCATTTGCAAGTCCTCGTGTGTTGGAAAAGAAAAAGGGACAAGGACAGGGTTGTAGCAAGGGAAGATTAATTTCATACAAGGGCATACAAGGGTCATTGCAATTCTCTTTTATTGTCACAGAACAGAGAGCAACATATAACAGCATATTGGCAACAATTCTTAGTAAGAAACAGATCATAAGCAATCTACTGGAAAGATAATATGCATCATTTTCAGTCTTTCACTCTCACACAGTCTGACTTTGTTTTGATAGAAGAGACAAGCACTGTCAATGTCACAGTTTGTACAGTCCATAGTTTGTACCTCAACAATGTTCATTTGAGTATTGCCCTTTCTTATATCCTCGTCTCTGTATTAGCTGACCTGTCTCCTGCTCTGTTGTGACTCTCTGAATGTGCAGTTTCCTTATTTCTTCAAATCACAGAGCATATTTCCTTGTAATGTGTTACCTTGTTTGTTGGTTTAGCTTTCTGATTATCCACATTAATAGCTACCAGCTCAGCAATGGCAAGTTTACAAGGATGAAATATATCGACGAAAACGTAGGGTTTGCTATTGATAAAGTCTGTTGCTCGGCATGGAGAGAGTTAAGTGGTGAATGGAGCAGTTTGTGAGGTTTGTTGCTCAGTTGTGAAGATATGGCATTTGAAGCAGCATTCAGTGACCTTGATTACTCATGTGAGATTATTGAACTTCTTTCTGCATTGCTTGCACGTCAGCGTGGTTAGACTGCTTGCATTGACAGTGATGGCTCTGTGCTCCCATTGTTTTCTCAGTGTCTGTCTGGATTGCTCTTTGGCCTCTAATGGACCTCCCTCCCCCTGGGAGCACCTGCTTTGTCCTTTCGAGATATTTTCTCCTTTTTTATGAGCATTCAGACATGATGGTAACTTTAAATGGTACAGGTCAGCTTTAAACACTTACAGCCTTGGATAAACATGACCCCTTCGTTACCACTTACAATTTTATTTCAAATCCTGAACTGTATACCATTGTCGTATAAAATCAACAGACAACAAGAAGCTTGCATGCCACATGAATTGCAATGAACAGACGCAATAATCATTTCTTTTCATCCCTACGCTGTTTATAAAGTGGAATTTCCAGAAATAGATTTAATGTGCTCCTATTTAAAGCTCTTGAAACATCTGGCAACTTTTTTTTGCAAACATTCACATATGATCTATAAAATGGCCGGGTTGGTTTAAGATGGAAAGTGCCTAAAGGGCACTCTTTGTTGGTCTTTAGGGAGCTTCTTTCAAATGAGAAACAGTGATTGTACTGCATAACTAAAATTTTCACCTCTGACGAAAGGCTAATAGCCGGAAATATTGGACTGAAACTTACTTTTCTTACTGGCAAAGTCTGAAACATGTCCAGTTTTTTTTTGGTGGATTTCTCATGTGAGGCCTAGTGAGTTTTTCTCACCCTATCTTATTCATCTCACCTCATGAATTACACTTTGCACCTCCTCCCACCTCCCATGACATGCCTAATTTCCAATGCCAGCCCAATCTCACCACACACCGTTCCCAGAACAACTCACCACATAGCAGGATTTATCAGCATCCCTTGCACCCATTTCATTTTTAAAGCCAGTTTGTGCCTGAACAGGAGCTGTCAATCTACAGTTGCCCTGCGTGGATCTGAGCATTTGTCCGGACACGATAGATGGGCAGATTTCAGTACCTTATGGCATGGACAGCAACCTGGAGGTCCTGCTGGATAGGGTGGTGGAAATAAGGGTTGTCCTCTTCCCTCAGGATCAGCATTGGACGCCATGACATCAGACAATACCAGCCTGGTCTGAGGTTGTCATATGGGTTAATGCACTCTCAGACACCTGATGAATGTCTTTCTCCACTCCGCCAGAATAAACATCATCATCTTCTCTCTGATGCTTCACACCCATTCTATTTCTGCTACTGTACCCACCTCCCATCAAGGTTCATGGTCTACCACTCCCACTGTTCCTGCAGCATCTGTCCCTCTCTCTCTCACTCACCCCAATCCCCTACATCATTAATCCTGCATAACATCTGCGTTACCTTTTCACTCATTCAGGACACCTCCCCACCTGAATCAAAAGCCACCCACTTTAATCTTAATTTCTGTCTCCTTCATGGGTCATGTGCTGCCTGACATTTGGCTGGTCAACTCTTAGAAAGAGGGAATGTTGTCACTGTCTGGCCTGAGAGCGTTCTGGACTGGCATTGGAGGCTGTCCTTAACTTATTGTCCTGGAATCTCCTAAGCAAAGACCATCCTCTTTGGCTTGACTGAGGCATGCTGACAAGAATGGCAAACCTTCAGGTTTTGTGTCTGCGCTAAATGGCATGGCAAGACAGAAGGAATATGAGCCCACTATCTCTAGCTGTGGAAGAAAAATGCAAAAGGTAAGGCAAGTAAACGCAAGCCACAAATGCTGTAAGTATCCAGGTCGGCTCAGAGTGAATGTGCACTACGAGACCAAGCAAAGAGACTGGAGATGCAGCCTGGTAGAGTCCATGATCTCGGTCCATGCTGCTGAGTGCACAGTGTCCTTATTGTAGCCTTACAACAATCGTCGCTGGTGTAGCCCAACCAAAAACATCCTGTAACTGGATCAGAAATGTACCATGAGGGTTCTTTGATGCTTGCACATATTGGATGCCAATATTTGTGAACATAAGGTGTGTGTTACCAGTGCCAATGAAGCATGCCTTGAGATGTTGGTGTCCAATGTCCAAATGGAAGTTCTTCAGAGCAAGTGGCAAGTTGCATTCATTAGGTCTCTGCTCTAGTTCCCTTGTTGAGTTTTCCTGATGCTGAGTTTGTTTGGTAAGATGGGATTCTGAATTTTAATGAGGCAAGATGTGGAGTTAACAAGGTGTTTAATAAGCAGTGATGCCCATCCATTGGCACCTCACCATTGTCTAGTGTGAATGTTATCACATCACACAGACAAGATGGAGGAAAATGGTTTCAATATCAAGATGGGCGTTGCTATATGCGTTACGCAGTTCTACTATACTTCTCATCATGGCCATGTCACTGGGATCCCTCGAATCTTCTGCCCATTAATTCTACTACTGTCTCCACAGATTCTGCCTGGCTTCAGTAATACCAATAATTTGTGTTTACAATTTGGATGGAACAACTGAATAGAACAGACCCCTCATTTGCTTCTCTGTTTTATCACTATTCAGTCTTGCCATGCATTGTCAACCACTTTGCCTTTCTTTTCCTTTCCCCTTTGGGTATTGTCAGGCAAGCTAGCATTTGTGGTCCTTCAGTAGTTGCCCTAAACTGATTGGCCGTCTAGGACATTTCAGAGGTCACATAAGTGTGAACTATATTGCTTTGCGTCTGGAGCCACATGAAGGTCAGACCAGGTAATCATGACAGATTTCCTTGTCTAAAATACGTGAGTGAACGAGATGGGTTTTTATGGGGAGTGGGTAACCTAGTCGTATTATTACTCAATGATTAATTCAGAGGACAATTTAATGTCTTGGGGACATGGGTTCAAATCCCAGTGGAACTTGAATTCAAGGAAAATCTGTAATTAAGGGTCTAATGATGACCATAAAACAATTCTTGATTATTATTTTTTAAAAAAATATGCTTCACTAATGTCCTTTAGTGAAGGAAACTCCGGTGCTTATGTGATCTGGCTTACACGTGAGCCCAGATGCACAGCAATGAGGTTGACTCTTACATGTCCTCCGGGAAATTAGGGATAAGCTAAAATGTTGGCCTAGCCATTAATGCCCACATCTCATGAATAAATAAAAAAAAACATGGTTACCACTAGAACAGCTTTTAATTCCAGATTTTCATTGAATTTAAATTTCACCAACTGCATTGGTCAAATTGGGACCGTTGGCACCTGAGCATTGGCCAGTGGCTTGAGATTGCTAACCCAGTGACATTACCACTAGCGCCTCCTGCAGGCCTCCATCCAATTGCAGATTTTTCATTTTGTTGTCCTGTCCCAACATTCATTCCCTGTCAACCAGCTTCTGATTCTGTATAAATTATTAGTTTCAAAAGACAATTAATTTTCATGAAACTGCGGGCAGAATGACCTTGCTGTGACTGGCAGTGAGAACCAAAACAGTATTTTGCTAAGGGCTGTCAGTTAATTGAGTGCCACTGTTGCTGCCATTCCCGTTAAGGTAAGTGGTCCTAACCTTGCGAGTTGCTGGGTTAGCCAGAAGGCTAGCAGCTGAGCAGATGCAATGGTGCCACCCCGTGTAGTGGGGATTGCTGGAACTGCGATGAGGATGATGATTATCCACCTTCAAAGTTAGACATGGGGGCCATGGAATGTACAAAAACTAAACACCAATCCCAGATTTCACAGAGCTAGCAGAGATAGAGATCATGTCAGAATTGTCCAATAAGGTGGCTCCATTTAGCTCCACACAGCCACCATTCTCATCTCTGGCAAAAATGACACTGTGGCAGGAACATAGAACATAGAACAGTAGAGCACAGCACAGACCCTTCAGCCCTCGATGTTGTGCTGACCTTTTATCCTACTCAAAAATTAAATTAACCTACATACCTTTTATTTTACTATCATCCACGTGCCTATCCAAGAGTTGCTTAAATGTCCCTAATCTATCCGACTCTACCACCACTGCTGGCAGTGCATTCCACACACCCACCACTCTCTGTGCAAAGAACCTAACTCTGACATCTCCCCTAAGCCTTCCTCCACCCACCTTAGAATTATGCCCCCTCATGATAGCCATTTCTGCCCTGGTAAAAAGTCTCTGACTATCCACTTTATCTATACCTCTCATCATCTTGTACACCTCTATCAAGTCACCTGTCATCCTTCTTCACTCCAATGAGTAAAGCATTAGCTCACTCAACCTTTCTTAATAAGACATGCCCTGCAAAGTAAATCCTGGTAAATCTCCTTTGCACTCATGCTAAACTTTCCACATCCTTCCTATAATGAGGAGACCGGAACTGCACACAATATTTCAAGTGTGGTGTAACCAGAGCTCTATAGAGTGGCAGCAAAACCTTGCAGCTCTTAACTAAATCCCCCTGTTAATGAAAGCCAACACACCATGTGCCTTCTTAACAACCCTATCAACTTGGACATGGTCACTAAGATCCCTCTGTTCCTCTACGCTGCCAAGAATCCTGCCTTTAATCCTGTATTCTGCATTCAAATTCAACCTTCCAAAGCAAATCACTTCACGCTTTACCAGGTTGAACTCCATCTGCCACTTGTCAGCCCAGCTCTGCATCCTGTCAATGCCCTTTGTAAACAACAACAGCCCTTCACACTATCCACAGCTCCACCAACCTTTGTGTCATCAGCAGACTTACTAACCCACCCTTCCACTTCAACATCCAAGTCATTTATAAAAATCACAAAGAGCAGAGGTCCCAGAACAGATCCCTATGGAACACTATTGGTCACCGAGTGCCAGGTTGAATACTTTCCATCCACTGCCACTCTTTTGTCTTCTTTGGGCCAGCCATTTCTGTAATCAGACAGCTAAATTTCCCTGTATCCCATGCCTGCTTATTTTCTGAATGAACCTACCAAGGGAAACTTTATCAAACACCTTGCAAAAATCCACATACACTACATCCACAGCTCTACCATCATCAATGAGTTTTGTCATATCCTCAAAGAATTCAATAAGGCTTGTGAGGCATGATATGCCCCTCACAAAGCTATGCTGACTATCTCTAATAAAACTATGCTTTTCCAAATAATCAGAAATCCTCTCTCTCAGAATCTTCTCCAATAATTTGCTCACCATAGATGTAAGACTGACTGGTCTGTAATTCCCAGGGTTATCCCTATTCCCTTTCTTGAACAAGGGAATTACATTTGCCAGCCTACAATCATATGGTACTACTCCAATGGACAGTGAGGATGCAAAGATCATCGCCAAAGGCACAGCAATCTCTTCCCTTGCTTCCCATAGTAAACTTGGGTATACCCTGTCTGGCCCAGAGGACCTATCCATTTTCGTGTTTTTCAAAATTTCCAATGCATCCGCCTTCTTAACATCAACCTCTTCAAGCATATTTGCCTGTTTCATACTGTCCTCACAAATTACAACGTCTCTCTCACTCTAGATTACTGAAGCAAAATATTCATTAAGGACCTCCCCTACATCCTTCGACTCCAGGCACAAGTTCCCTCTACTATCCCTGATCAGCCTTGCCCTCACTCTGACCATTCCATTGTTCCCCAAGTAAGCATAGAAGGCCTTGAAATCTTTCTTAATCCTACCCGCCAAGGCATTTTCATGTCCCCTTCAAGCTCTCCCAAGTGCATTCTTCAGTTCCTTCCTGGCTACCTTGTAACTTTCTAGAGCCCTGTCTGATTCTTGCTTCCTCAACCTTATTTAAGCTTCCTTTTGAACAGGTGTTCCACATCTCTTGTCATCCAAGGTTCCTTCACCTTACCATCCCTTCCTTACCTCAGTGGGACAAACCTATCCAGCACTCACAGCAAATGCTCCTTAAACAACCTCCACATTTCTGTCATGCATTTCCCTGAGAACATCTGTTCCCAATTTATGCTCCACATTTCCTGCCTAATAACATTGTATTCCCCTCTCCCCTAACTAAATACTTTCCCTTACCATCTGCTCCTATCTCTCTCATGACAGGCAATCCAAACCTCGCTCCTTCAACACTTCCAGCCTCTCTCCAATGGTCCAATTCTGTTTAATCTCTTCTCACTATAACACTTAATTGCTTTATTGTCCAAAAAATTATCTATTTAGCTTTAAAGAAATTTACTGACGAAGTCTCAACTGCTTCACTGGGCAGGGAATTCCATAGATTCACAACCCTCTGGGTGAAGAAGGTCCTTCGCAGTTCAGTCCTAAATCTGCTCCTCCTCATCTTGAGGCTATGCCCTCTCTTCCTGGTTTCACCCGCCAGTGGAAACATCCTCTCTACTCTATTTTATCTTTTCCCTGCGTAATCCCCCTTTGTTCTTCTAAATTCTAATAAATATAATCCCAGTCTACTTACTCTCTCCTTGTAAGCCAACTCTGGAATCAACTTGTGAACCTCCTCTGCACCCCTTCTCATGCCGGTACATCCTTTCTCAAGTAAGGAGACCACAACTGCAAGCAGTAATCCATGTGTGGCCTCACCAGCACCCTATACAGCTGCAACATAACCTCCCTGCTTTTAACTTAAATCCCTTCAGCAATGAAGGACAAAATTCAATTTGCCTTCTTAATTACTTGTTGCACATGCAAACCAACCATCTGTGATGCATGGACAAGGGCAGCCAGGTGCCTCTGCATAGCAGCATGCTGTAATTTCTTACTCTTCAAGCACTAATCCTTTTTAGTGTTATTACTACCAAAATGGATGACTTCACATTTTTAAGCATTGTACTCCATCTGCCACAACTTTGCCCACTCACTTAAGCTATCTATATCCCTTTGCAAAGCCTCATGGTCCTCTACATACTTTGCTCTAACACTCATCTTAGTGTCGTCCGCAAACTATACATGGTCCCCAACTCCAAATTATCTATGTAAGTTGTGAATAATTGCAGTCCCAACACTGATCCTTGAGGCACACCACTAGTCACTAAAATAAAGGAAGAACAACAATTAAAACAGAACAATTGAGTCCTGGTAAAGCTTCCAAAATCACTCCAGCTGAACACTTAGATACTAATCCATCTCTATAACTCAGATCATTAACTCTGGCCAATACAGTCCTGTGAATGATTAATTTCTTTCTTCATAGGTATTTTCTCGGATTGAGGATGACATAGTTTAAGTCTAATTCGTTGAGTTCTAAGATGTGCAATTCTGGTCTCCCTGTTATAGGAAGGATGTTGTGAAACTTGAACGGGTTCAGAAAAGATTTGCAAAGATGTTGGCAGGGTTGGAGTGTTTGACCTATAAGGAGAGGCTGAATAGACTGGGGCTATTTCCCCTGGAGCATTGGAGGTTGAGGAGTGACCTTCTAGAGGCTTATGAAATAATGAATGAGATGGATAGGGTGAATAGCCCCAACGACTTTTCCCTGGAGTTAGGGAGCACAAAACTACAGGGAATAGGTATACGGTGAGAGGGGAAAGTTTTAAAAGTGACCTAAGGAGTAATTTTTTCATGCAGAAAGTGTATGGAATGAGCTACCAGAGGAAGTGATGAGGTTGATACAATTACAACATTTAAAAGACATCTGCATGAGTATGTGAATAAGAAGGGTTTAGAGGGATATGAGCAAATTAGACAAGATTTATTTAAGCTATGTGGTCAGCATGGATGAGTTGTACCGAAGGGTCTGTTTCCATGTTGTACATCTCTCTAACTCTTTGTGCTATGACTAAGGGTAGAGAAGTGGACTGGCAATCTCAGGTCCCACAACACCTAAGGTCACAACTGACATACAATTGTTTTACTTAACTGCCAAAATGGCCAATCTTATGTTTCCTCCATATTATGCAAAAAATAAAAAACATCCATCATCTTGGTTTCACTTTATGCACAAAATTATTAATTTATTTTCAAGCAAAACCTATCAAATGAAGACACAAAACTGTCTCATAGGCTTAGTTTGTAATGTGAAAAGATAAAAATGAATTTTAGCTGCAGCGATTCACTTTGAAAAAAAGAATAGCACTTTTGACTAATAAATCTGAGTTCTTTCAAAGAAAATGTATAAGGTCTGGAATGTTCAGATGGCTGTGTTTATGCAGATAGGTGCCATGAAACATATGCAGCTCGCTTTGGGATTTTGGCAGATGGAACTTCCACATGAAACACATTATCATGAAATCTTCCCGTGTCTCAGAGGACAATCATTTTTCACAACAAGAATGCTGCAGAAACAGGAGATGTCAGCTGAGCAGTCTGTTCTACAATTGACTTCCACCAAATGAAAAATCAAAAAATAATCTAAAGCCTGCAAAACACCATTGAAACTGAACAGCCATAAAATTCAATCATAAAAGCAGTCAAATATTTTCCCAGCCAAGGCCAGCAATTATCTGAAACCATGCGGGTTCCAGGTGGATATTTTTCTAAAAAAAATGTTTGGACGTTCCTATTCATTTACCCGTGTTTAGGTAATTAAAAAGGTCCAAGTGTCTTCACAGTCCATTAAACTCAAGCCCATTAAAAGATTAAATATGAATCCATCATTACAGATGGCTGATCCATCCAATGTTTAGATTACTTACAGTGTGGAAACAGACCCTTCGGCCCAACAAGTCCACACCTACCCGCCGAAGCATAACCCACCCAGATCCATTCTCCTACATTTACCCCTTCACCTAACACTACGGGCAATTTAGCATGGCCAACTCACCTAACCTGCACATTTTTTGGATTGTGGGAGGAAACCGGAGCAAACCCACGCAGACACTGGTAGAATGTGCAAACTCCACACAGAGAGTTGCCTGAGGCGGGAATTGAACCCGGGTCTCTGGTGCTGTGAAGTAGCAGTGCTAACCACTGTGCTACCGTGCCGCCCACTAATGTGTGATTGGCAAACTCTGCCACATGTAGGTTGGCCAGTTCTTGGACAGTCAGGTGGATGAACATTTTAGTGGTTTGACAAAACTCTCCAATGATTGATGTTGCCTTTGCATGATCCTGAAGAAACTCTCCAGTGTCTTTAGTGTCTTCCCAAATGAACTTTCTCTATTTTGGTTGTTTACAATACAAGGATTTCCATGTGTTGGTGATCAATGTATTCTTAGCGTCCTTTTCAAAGTCCCCTACCGTGACTGAGATCTGAGGAAAGGCAGTTGTTTTTCGCTCTGAAGTCAAGTGCATAAGCAGCATGCCTTGCCTAATGAAGCTGCTACTAAATGCCTAGCATCTCAATACTGGGCATGTTGGCATGGGAAAGAATTATTCCTTCATGTCAATGTTCCACTCTGAGGTTCCATGTATTGACAAATTGACATCCGGTTCTGGAAGTCACTGCCATTCTTGGAGTCCACGCAACGAAAGAAAAGAGGGAGTATTGCTTCTTGCCATGGTGTTTGGAGTTAGACAGGCAAGAGGCTGGAAGAACAGCAAGCCAGGAGGTGGAGAAGTCGACGATTCGGTTGTAACCCTTCTTCAGTACTGCCCTGAAACATCGACTTCTCCACCCCCTGATGTTGCTTGGCTTGCTGTGATCTTCCAGCCTCCTGCCTGTCTACTTTGGATTCCAGCATCTGCTGTTTTGTCTCTAATGGGATTTGGAGGATCTTGTGAAGGCACTGCAGCTGGTGCTTCTCCTGATGCTTTGAAGTAACTGCTGCAGGTTGTCTAAGTTTCCAAAGTATATCAGAGTACATATGATAAACTTAATGGCTGGGCAGCATCAAAATGATTGAGCTACATAAAACATAATCCTCCATTGCTTTCCTGCATTATTGAATTCATTTTTAAACTAATGTTTATTTAAGTCTTGTTGAAAAGAGTTCATTAGGCATAAATTTACTTTTCATGATTGTAGTTTGGAGAAAGAAAGAGACAGATGATTTATGAATTTTCATTGGAAAATTTTTATCTTGTACTGCAATCATTCAACCTTACTCAGTGCTAATTAACTAATTCTGGTTTCCTACTCTTCATAAATCTAAAATGGCCTCTTCCCTTGTCAGCTCTGGCACAAATTGTTCTGGAAAAGTATCATGAATAGATGTTATAAATTAATTTTCTTTATTACTTGTGTTACTTACTCCAGTGTATAGACTGAAATTATGTGTAATATCTACACAATTTTCCAACATGATTTGTGTATTTAATGTATAAACCAAAATGGTGATGCCACAACAAAACAGATGGGAGTTAAAGTGCTACTTACACATGTACGTCTACAGAAATCCAGGGAGTGAATAACATTTACACACACACATATTCTGGTTGCTATGATGCACTTTTGAGATTCAGGCATCATTGAAGCATGTTACCTGTCCTGTACACCAGGTAGACATTAGTGCTGCTGCAAGAACCTAAGAACTGAGCAAATGCAATAAAACTAGAATATCTCATGTCATTGTCTTGTGGGTGGTTTAGCCTTGAGTTTGATTTCAGATATTCAAGGCACCATTTTGCTATTATAGAATATGGTAGAATTCACCTGCAGTGAGAGCAATTGTATCACCTGCTAAATATCATTAATATGAAAGACAAAGCCAGTTTTAGTAGATCAGCATTTGTAGGCAGTTTCTAGTTAGAATGTGAAAGATTGTTAAGGGTGCATGGGGCATGTGGTTAACACAAATGGATATAATACAGAGAACTTAAAAGACCTCCAAATACCCACCCACCCAACAGATCTCCCTCTCTTTCTGGTGCTTTAACATGATTCTTAAAGTGTCCCTCCCACACCAAATGTTTAGCCATCTGACCAAATATTTCCTTACGTATCTTGGCACCTTGAGATGGTTTACTCCATAGAACATGCTACATAGATGCAAGTTGTTGTTACTAAATGAATAACTCGATGGGATGCTTGTCCGGAATTAGATGGATAATAAATGGTAAACACAGGTGAGGATGCGATTCCATCACTGCCGATGATGGAATCTGAACTGAAAACAAAAAATGCTGGAAGTCACAGCGGATCAGGCAGCATCCACGCTGAGAAAGCAAGCTAACTTTTCAAGTCTGGATGAAGCTAAAGTGAAATGTGGAGGGGGCAGCATTTATGAGACAACCAGAATTCCTGTAGGAGAAAGAGAAAAATGTCTTCAGAGTGGGCATGCAGGAATTTACTCCTCCATTGTTTTTAATCAACTGCCAAGTTTCTTCGAGGAATGCCCACCCTGGAGAAAATTTGCTCTTCCCTCCAACAGGAATTCTGGTTGTCTCAAATGCTGTCCCCTCCACACTTCATTTCAGATCTGATGAAGAGTCAGCTAAACTTAAAACATTAGCTTGTTCTCTCTTCATGGATGTTGTCTGACCCATTATAATCTCTGGCATTTTTTGTTTTCTGTAGCGAGGTGATTATGTGGTTTTCAGGAAGTTACAAGTTAACTATCTTCAATACTTTGTAAGGCCCATTTGATTCATCCAGTTAGCTAATCGTAAATTTAACTTTGACTTAGATAAGCTACCTTTCTTTTGCTGTTAATTGTTTCATTTTGATATGAAAGTTGTGATGTGCAACATATCAGCACCATTCCAGTTAAAATATATTATACATAAAAAGAAATAAATATCCAATATGCTTTAAAAACTTAAGCCCCTTGCCTTTGCTGTGTCAAAGTTTTCAATGAATGTTAATTTATCATGCACTTTCGGTTAATTTTACACTTTAAATCTTTCTAATCTTGTTTCCTTTCCTGTAAAAGATTTGCCCTATCATGGAAGTCAATGTTTCCATCATGGTTGTTCTTGTATCAGCAGAGAAAAAGGACTCCCACTGTGTAACATTAAACATAAAGCTTTTTTATGTGGTTGCTGTTTGTGTTTTTGAGAGAGAAGGTTTGCTTGGTCATTATGAACATTTTGCTCGCAACCTTTTATGTCAGTCACAGAATGTGACAAACAAGGAGATCTTCTTTCTAATAAGAGGATATTGCATATAAATCAGAAAAATAGAAACAAAGTCTTGTGGTAAATAAATAAACCTAATAAGTTAAAAAGCACTTGAAAAGTTCAAGAGCTCCAAACAACAGAGAACCTGCATCAAGGATGCAATTAAATTTGGATTTTCCGAGTCAGGATACAAATAGCCGTTGTTTAGCATGGCAGCTATGTCCATGAAAATGCTACGTTAAACAAATTTAAAAATCACACAACACCAGGTTATAGTCCAACAGGTTTATTTGGAAGCACTAGCTTTCGGAGTGCTGCTCCTTCATAGGTGAAGGAGCACCTGATGAAGGAGCAGTGGTCCGAAAGCTGATGCTTCTGAATAAACCTGTTGATCTATAACTTGATATTGTGTGATTTTTAACTTTGTACACCCCAGTCCAACACAGGCACCTCCACAACATAATTACATTAAGCAAAACCATGTAATGCAAAATGCATATTCTCATACAAATTCATGTAATTGTTAAGGTTACATTCCCAGAATGTAAAACAAGTTAGAATACTTGCGGTAATATAAGTACAGAAATTTAATATAAAACACCAAAATAAACATGAAAATATTTTTAAGAATTTTTTTTAAAATGTTTTTTGCTTCATATATGAGCTTGCTTGTCTAAAGATGGAAAGCTGTGAATTTTCATCGAATTCATCTGCAGATCTGGAAGTTAAAGGCTAAGGATCATCAGATTGTCCTCCAGCTGCTTTAGAGTGTCGGGCGATGATGGGAACAACTTTTAAAAACCCCTTCAGCCTTTACTGAGGCAGGTAATGAGCAAAATGAGCTGAATGAACAGCTACTTGTGCAGGAGTACATTTATCCCACCATGCAGCAGTGAGTCAGGGAAGAACATTGTATTCTATGGAGCAATCAAGAACAAGTGAGCATTGTTTTAGGTTAAGGAATGGTAGAGGTAAAAAAAGGTTGAGGAGAAATTAATTCTCTCAAAGCATTGTAAATCTCTGGAATTCACTACCTTAGAATGCAGTGGATGCAGGGAAACTGAATAACTTTAAGGAGAAGATAGATAGATTTTTAATTAGTAATGAGTTGAAGGATTAAAGGTACCTAATAGGAGATCAGACATGATTGTATTGAATAGAAGAACAGAATCTAAATGCTGAATGGCCAAGTCCTACTCCCAGTTCTTAAGTTCTTATGACAAATTAGATGCATTATTGGAATGATGGATTGTATATTAGAAACTGCGTTATAGTGAAACAGCTTTCATTAAAACTGTGTTAATTCAGGATTACCTGTAATGAACGTTCAATCCCAATCTACTTTTAATAGTGGTGTAACAAGTCCAGACTATGTAATGATTTCACCAATCAGTTTATCAAAGATTTCCTCTGTGGAGCTTTCAAGTTGCAATTCTTCTTGAATTCAATACAAAGAACTTGAGTTTTTTGTTCTACACAGTGACCAGAGGAACTTGTGTCCTGGATGTACTGAACGTTAATCTTGCAGGAACATTTTTTTTGCACTGGTGTGACATTATTAGCACTCAGACAAGGCCTCACCAGCCACTCCAAATGAGATTACTAATTTGGCATCAGATTATATACAGAAGTGTATATTGTCCATCAGGATTGTCTGAAACTGACACAAGGGGAGGGATGTTGGTCTGGAGGAGGAAGAAAGTGGGTGAAGAGCATACCTGTTGGAACGCCTACTTTGGGGATTTTCAAAAGCTAAAAGCAAAAACTAAAATATGAAATATCTCTCCTCACTCTTCCCATCCCTCAAACACCCGCATTCCCCATCTCCCATTCATGCCAATCCATGCCACCATGCTCCCATTAAAACTTCAATGGTCCTCATTTTCTCCATCGCACATTGTGCCTTTCCACTCAAACCACTGTGAGCCCTCATTCCTCAGTGCCAACCTTTGCCCCTCTACTAACTGCTATGGTCTTTTAATGCTTTAATGCCAACTTAGTGTCAACTTCACCACTCTTTGCCCTCACATATTCCATACCGAAATAGCAAGCATTCACCATTGCCCGTCCTCACAGTGCATTTTAGGAAGCAGTAAAATCAAGTCATATTAGGTAAAATCTATTGTTTTGTAGGATTCACTCTATTGAAAAAAAAATTTTTCGTTCAATCAAACCCATTTATACACTTATGTTCCTTTGATTACAAAAAAGCAGATTAACAGCAAAGTGTTCATCAAGTGCATGATCCCTTATATTAAGAAACATTGGAATTTGTAAGTCAGAGATCAAAGAGTCTTCAACCAATTGTAACATGAAATCAAACTCTGAAATGTCAGGCATCATACTGTGATAATGGGCTGTTCTGAAGTCAGTCATGCAGCAGTAATCCAGTAACATGAACCCTCATGCTTACGTCAACAGATTGAAAGAGTAAATAATCAAATGAATGATGGCCAGGAATAGACCACTCAGTCCATTAAGGTGGTAAAAACAATGACTGCAGATGCTGGAAACCAGATTTTTCCTCCAGGTTGTTCCTCCAGGCGTTGGGTGGTGAGGGACCGGCGGTGAAGGAGGCCCGGGACCTCCATGTCCTCGGCAGAGTGGGAGGGGGAGTTGAAATGTTGGGCCACAGGGCAGTGTGGTTGATTGGTGCGGGTGTCCTGGAGATGTTCCGTAAAGCGCTCTGCTAGGAGGCGTCCAGTCTCCCCAATGTAGAGGAGACCGCATCGGGAGCAACAGATGCAATAAATGATATTAGTGGATGTGGAGGTAAAGATTTGATGGATGTGGAAGGCTCCTTTATGGCCTTGGATGGAGGTGAGGGAGGAGGTGTGGGTGCAGGTTTTGCAGTTCCTGCAGTGGCAGGGGAAGGTGTCAGAATGGGAGGATGGGTTGTAGGGGGGCGTGGACCTGGCCAGGTAGTCACGGAGGGAACGGTCTTTGCGGAAGGTGGAAAGGAGTGGGGAGGGAAATATATCCCTGGTGGTGGGGTCTTTTTGGAGATGGCGGAAATGTCGGCGGATGATTTGGTTAATGCGAAGGTTGGTAGGGTGGAAGGTGAGCACCAGGAGTGTTCTGTCCTTGTTACGGTTGGAGGGGTGGAGTCTGAGGGCGGAGGTGCGGAATGTGGACGAGATACGTTGGAGGGCATCTTTAACAACGTGGGAAGGGAAATTGCGGTCTCTAAAGAAGGAGGCCATCTGGTGTGTTCTGTGGTGGAATTGGTCCTCCTGGGAGCAGATACGGCGGAGGCGGAGGAATTGGGAATACGGGATGGCATTTTTGCAAGAGGTAGGGTGGGAAGAGGTGTAATGCAGGTAGCTGTGGGAGTCGGTGGGTTTGTAAAAAATGTCAGTGTCAAGTCGGTCATCATTAATGGAGATGGAGAGGTCTAGGAAGGGGAGGGAGGTGTCAGATTTAAGGTCAGGGTAAATTTAAGGTCAGGGTGGAATGTGTTGGTGAAGTTGATGAATTGCTCAACCTCCTCGTGGGAACATGAGGTGGCGCTAAAGCAATCATCAATGTAGCGGAGGAAGAGGTGGGGAGTGGTGCTGGTGTAATTACGGAAGATCAACTGCTCTACGTAGCCAACAAAGAGACAAGCATAGCTGGGGCCCATACATGTGCCCATGGCTACCCCTTTGGTCTGGAGGAAGTGGGAGGATTCAAAGGAGAAATTGTTAAGGGTGAGGACCAGTTCGGCCAAACGAATGAGAGTGTCGGTGGAAGGGTACTGTTGGGGACTTCAGGAGAGGAAAAAACGGAGGGGTTGGAGGCCCTGGTCATGGCGGATGGAGGTGTAGAGGGATTGGATATCCATGGTGAAGATGAGGCATTGGGGGCCAGGGAAACGGAAGTCTTGGAGAAGTTGAAGGGCGTGGGTGGTGTCTCGAACTTTTGTGGGGAGTTCCTGGACTAGGGGGGATAGGACAGTGTCGAGGTAGGTAGAGATGAGTTCAGTGGGGCAGGAGCATGCTGAGACAATGGGTCGGCCAGGGTGGTCAGGCTTGTGGATCTTGGGAAGGAGGTAGAACCGGGCAGTGCGGGGTTCCCGGACTATGAGGTTGGAAGCTGTGGGTGGGAGATCTCCTGAGGTGATGAGGTTCTGTATGGTCTGGGAGATGATGGTTTGGTGATGGGGGATGGGGTCATGGTCGAGGGGGCGGTAGGAAGAGGTGTCCTCGAGTTGGCGTTTGGCTTCAGCGGTGTAGAGGTCAGTGCGCCAGGCTACCACTGCACCCCCTTTATCTGCTGGCTTGATGGTGAGGTTGGGATTGGAGCAGAGGGATTGGAGGCCTGCGTGTTGTGAGGGTGAGAGGTTGGAGTGGGGGAGGGGGTTAGACAGGTTGAGGCGGTTAATGTCCCGGCGGCAGTTGGAAATGAAGAGGTCGAGGGTGGGTAATAGGCCAGCACAGGGTGTCCAGGTGGATGCAGTGTGTTGGAGGTGGGTGTAATCCAAAATCCATTCAGTCCATTAAGACTGCTCTGCCTTTCAATAAATCATGGCTGATTGGCTTACTCCACAGTTTTACTTAACCCAAATAATTTTCCATTCCCTTGCTTATCAAAAATCCATCTGTCTTAAAAAATGTTCAAGATCTCTGTTTCCAGCCCTTTTGAGGAAGTCAGCATGTCTATCAAAATATCCAAGCCGGTGATTCTGTAACAGAGTGTAGTTCTTCAGTCAAGAGGTTGGCTTGGATCCAAACCCAGATCTCATAATGAAAGGGAAAATTTCAAGATAGCTGCATTAACTTTCTCAGTAACTACTTCTTTCCATGTGAATTTTTCTTTTTATTCATTCATTCTGGAAATTATTTTTTTGAATAACTAACAAAGAAGATTGATGAGGGCAGAGAGGTAGACATGATCTATATGGACTTCAGTAAGGCACTCAACAAGGTTGGCAAGAGTATATCTCACGGAATATAGGGATTTGGATACAGAGCTGGCTCAAAGGTAGAAGACAGAGGGTAGTGGTGGAGGGTTGTTCAGACTGGAGGCTGCGACCAGTGTAGCGCCACAAGGATTGGTGCTGGGTCCACTACTTTTCAATATATATATAAATGATTTGGATGTGAGCTTAAGAGGTATAGTTAGTAAGTTTGCAGATGACACCAAAATTGAAGGTATAGTGGACAGAGAAAAAAGGTTACCTCAGATTACAATGGGATCTGAATCAGATGGGCCAATGGGCTGAGGAGTGGTAGATGAAGTTTAATTCAGATAAATGCAAGGTGTGGCATTTTGGGAAAGCAAACCTTAGCAGGACTTATGCACTTAATGGTAAGGTTCCAAGGAGTGTTGCTGAACAAAGAGACCTTGGAGTGCAGGTTCATAGCTCTTTGAAAGTAAAGTTTCAGGTAGTTGGATAGTGAAGAAGATGTTTGGTATGCTTTCCTTTATTGGTCAAAGTGTTGACTACAGGAGTTGAGAGGTCATGTTGTGGCTGCACAAGACATTGGTTAGGCCACTTTTGGAATATAACGTGCAATTCTGGTCTCCTTTCTATCGGAAGGATGTTGTGAAACTTGAACGGGTTCAGTAAAGATTCATAAAGATGTTGCCAGGGTTGGGGGATTTGAATGAGAGGGAGAGGTTGAATAGGCTGGGGATGTTTTCCCTGGAGCGTTGGAGGCTGAGGGGGTGACTTTATAGAGGTTTATAAAATCATGAGGGGCATTGGTAGAACAAATCGACAAAGTCTTTTCCATGGGGTGGGGGAGTCCAGAACTAAAGGGCTTAAGGTTTAGAGTGAGAAGGGAAAGATATAAAAGAGACCTAAGGGACAACCTTTTCATGCAGAGGATGGTACGTGTATGGAATGAGCTGTCAGAGGCAATGGTGGAGGCTGGTACAATTGCAACATTTAAAAGGAATCTGGATGGGTATATGAATAGGAAGGGTTTGGAGAGATATGGGCTGGGTTCTGGCAAGTGGGATTCGATTAGGTTGGGACATCTGGTTGGCATGGACAAGTTGGACCAAAGGGTCTGGTTCCGTGCTGTACATGTCTATGACTCTGTGACTCCATATGAGGCTGTCAGTAAGGTCAGCATTTGATTGCCCATCTCTATTTGCCCTTGAATTGCTGTAGTCTTTTTGGTGTAGATACAAGTTAGTTGTCCTTTAAGTCGGAGTTACAGGATTTTGGCCCAGTCGAGGCAGATGAGTGACTTCAGTTGTATAGATTACTGCCAGTGTTGCCCAGTAACAGAGGCGTGCATTTTAATGTGGTAAATAGGGTGTTGATCAGGAGAGCACTTGATAGTATTGATGCTGTTAAACTTGTTATTGATCAAACCAAACCCCCTCAAAGTGTGTAAAGAGTGTGGTCTAGATCCTACCCTTTTCTTATTTTAAAGGTTGTTGTGAAGTGTGTGTTCCAGATGTGATGTGACTGGTCTAACTACTTGGCATTAATCAAAACACAATTTATTTAAACACTATAGTTAAAATATAAACAAAAGAGAGAGGAATTTAGGATAATTTAACTATTGGAAAACTTAACTAAATAATAGATACAGTACCCATTTCTAATTAACTATTCTAATATAGCAACATCCCAATAAACACACTCCTTGGCAAAAAGGCAAATTCATGCTGTTCTCCAATCCAGGAGGAAATAACATTGAGAGAGATTTCAGAGCAAGTAGCAATGACAAACCATTTATTGAATCTCTAACTCTTCTGGGATCCCAAAATGCTTCCGACTGTGACAGCTAAAAAGAAAATAAGAAAGCCTGGTCTGTGAGAGCTGACCATTCCCATTCAAGCTGATTCAATTGTTCCAACTTTAAAAAAAACTAAAAGTCTCACACATTGTTTACTTAAGCTGTTTCAGTGGTCAGTTCAACACTTATGTTTTTACAACCTCTCTTCAAAAAACCTAGGACAAAATAACCTTATTAAAGTGACAGCATCTGCACAACTGCGCCATTCCAGGCAAAGTGGACAGTATTCCAATGCATTCCCAATTGATGCTTTAGAAATATTGTGGGAGTCAGCAGCTGAATCATTTGCTGTAGAACGTCTAGATT
This sequence comes from Chiloscyllium plagiosum, assembly GCF_004010195.1. NCBI lineage: Eukaryota > Metazoa > Chordata > Chondrichthyes > Orectolobiformes > Hemiscylliidae > Chiloscyllium > Chiloscyllium plagiosum. The sequence continues at coordinate 38,428,607 of NC_057736.1, read as the reverse complement.
CTGTTTTGCTCTTGTCACTGTGATATTTGTAGAGCTGGTCCAGCCAGGTCTCAGGGTCAATTAATATGTTGACAATTGCGAATTCTGCAATATTAATGTAATTGGCTGCAATTCTCTGCCTTTCAGGCTAAGTGTGCAGATCTGAACTGAAAATATGTTGCTGGAAAAGCGCAGCAGGTCAGGCAGCATCCAGGGAACAGGAGAATCGACATTTCGGGCATAAGCCCTTCTTCAGAATGAGGAAAGTTTGTCCAGCAGGCTAAGATAAAAGATAGGGAGGAGGGACTTGGGGGAGGGGCGTCGGTATTGTGATAGGTGGAAAGAGGTCAAGGTGAGGGTGATAGGTCAGACTGGGGTGGGGGCGGAGAGGTCAGGAAGAAGATTGCAGGTTAGGAAGGCGGTGCTGA
>NC_057736.1:38296365-38427084 GCF_004010195.1 Chiloscyllium plagiosum | reverse complement strand
AAATCCTGGCGGAGGTGGAGGGCGTGGGTGGTGTCACGGACGTAGGTGGGGGGTTCTTGGACTAATGGGGACAGGACCGTGTCGAGGTATGCCGAGATGAGTTCGGTTGGGCAGGAGCAGGCTGAGACGATGGGTCGTCCGGGGCAGTCAGGTTTGTGGATTTTGGGCAGGAGGTAGAAACGGGCGGTGCGGGGTTGTGGGACTATGAGGTTGGAGGCGGTGGATGGGAGATCCCCCGAGGTGATGAGGTTATGGACGGTCTGGGAGATGATGGTTTGGTGGTGGGGGGTGGGGTCATGGTCAAGGGGGCAGTAGGAGGAGGTATCTGCGAGCTGGCGTTTGGCCTCAGCGGTGTAGAGGTCAGTGCGCCAAACTACGACCGCGCCTCCCTTGTCTGCTGGTTTGATCGTGAGATTCGGGTTGCAACGGAGGGAGTGGAGGGCTGCGTGTTCCGAGGGTGAGAGGTTGGAGTGGGTGAGAGGGGTGGGGGAGTTCAGGTGGCGGTTAATATCGCGGTGGCAGTTGGCTATGAAGAGGTCGAGGGTAAGTGTGCAGGTGCCAATGATCAGTGATTACTGACTCAATCGCCTTCCACCCCCCCACCACCTCTCAGCAAGCACTCAGAAAGTACAAGTCCAACAGCTGGGTAAGAGCTAAAGTCCAATCCTCTCGGCCTGCTATAGGCCACTACAGTGGTGCTCTGCCTCATCAGAGGCTGACAATCACTCACCACTCAGAGGTCGCTAGTTTCTGAATTATCAAGATCATTCGGTGACTTCCAGGGATCTGAAAGCAAGAAGTTGTGTAGTTTGATTTTGTTTTTCATAGAGTGGTGGATCACAGAGATGTTTCCAAGACCCTGTCTGTGCCTCTGACTGCTGTCAGATTGGGGAAAATGTAGGCTTCCCTTCTTTCAATCAGCTTGCAAGTCACCTTGAGTTCCAGCTGGGAAACCAGGAGTGTGGTAAGGCGAGGTCCATAAAGTGGTTATTAATCAATCATTTAAGGGCCTTCATTGCTAACGAGTTGGGAAAGTCCCTAGTGGTCTTGAAGTGGTGAGAAAGGGGACAAGTACATCTCGTTGGAGCCAGCTTACACAATTATTTCTTCTTGTTATCTCTAGTGAGGGAGAAGTTCCACCCATTGAAATCAAGGAGAAATGGTTGGATTCCTCATTCTTGGTCATGGCCATTGCTTGGCACTTGTGTGACACGAATGTCGCACATCACTTCAAGGCTAAATGCCAACCTGATCTTTCAATATGTGGGCATGGATTATTGCAGTATCTAAGGAGTTAAAAATGGCACTGAAAACTGTACAATTGTTAGCTAGCATCTCATTTCTCACCATATGTTGTTCCTTGTTCTACATATGTAAGGGGAAAGATAGATTTCTTTTAATCCATAAATGTTTAATAGCTTTTCTTCAAACTGCAAAGGATGCTTCTTATGGTGCTAATTCCTTAATGACATTTTGAACATAATATTCCACAGATTGCCACTATAAAAATTTACATATTCCAAGGCATTTGATAGATTTAATTAAATACATTGTAGATCCACATTTTTTCGTTTTGATAGTGTCGTAATTCACTGTTGTTTAACATCTCCAAAGCTTATATTTCATCCTGTAAAGGATCATTTAAAACTTTATTCTCAATCAGTTAAGCATTTACCTTCTGTGTTTGTCAAAAGTCATGGCAATATTTTCTAAATATTACAACTAAAGATGAAAAAGCTGAGTTGTAAGGCATTCCTTGGGCACCAATCTGTAATGGATTTGTGAAAATAAATGTAACATTTGTGGTGGAACTACAATGTGTAAATGACAATACATCAAAACTGATAAATTATAACAAAATTTATCCTTGCATGCGATAATGGATCGTGTCCACAAAGGGACAGCAAAGCGTTACAACACTTAAAGCATTTTCCTGGTAATGGGTTATAGAATCTACCACAATTATTATATAAAATGAATATAATTCAATAATGACAGGTAGTAATATCCATCCAAGAAGTATAGCACACCCAAATGTGGAATTTAGTTCATGAATTGTAGTGAATATTTGAATAAAGCTGGAATAATTTACTGATTAAGGAGGAAATTCGTTTAAAATCTTCCCACCATCTGCAAGGCACAGTTAAGTCAGCATCTTGATGAAGTACTCTCCACCTGTCTGAATGGGTGCAATGCCAGCAATACTGAAGAAACCTCAACACTTACAACAAAACAACTCACTTGACTGGCATCCCATCCACAGCCTTCAGTATCCACTAACTTCCACTGTGTGCGTGTGTGTGTGTGCCATCTACAATATCCAAGACATCAACTCAACAAGATTCTTTCGGCAGCACCTTCTAAATATGTGGGTACCTCCCATCTAGTCGAACAAGGGCAGCAGGTGCTTGCAAACACCATCATAGCAACTTCCCCTTCAAGTTACACTGCATCCTGACTTGGAACCATATCAGTAAACCTTTATCTATCTCTGGAACTCCCTCCCCAAAAGCCTTGTGAGTCTAAAACAAATTGATTTTAGCAGATTCAAAAAACAGTTCCCAACCACCTTCAAAAAGGCAACTGGAGATGGTCAATAAATGTTGGCCCAGTCAGAGAAACTCACATCATGTGAAACAATAAAATAAACAATAAACTGGCAAATGTTAAATACAAATAAGAAAAATGACTGTATTTGCTTGATTTACAAATGATATCATGCCTGTTCATAGATTGTACAAATCTAATTAGGTACTTGAGAATTAAGTTGACAAATGCAGATGAATTTCCATAATGAATAATACAAACACAACAACAATAGCAGTAACATGGATTATAGCACAGCTAATGTGGTAAAACATTCCTAAGAGGTTTCACGGGAGCACTACTAAACAAAACTATAGAAAACCATTAATAAGACTTTTGAAAAAGGTAGATGAGTAATACTGAAATTAGAAATCTTGTTAGAGCATTTCATTTTTCATTAACCAGGACAATTTGTAACTGTTAAGTGATGAAACAGGTTCCCTTATGAAGTCAATGCAATCCATTATTATTGATAATTAAAATGCAGCTTGGATTTATTTTAGAAAGCAATCTTCTTGATGTGCAATTGTGACAATACTGTGGCTTTAAGAGGTATATTTTGTCCTGATTTTCTTTTTCAAGAGAGGTTTTAAGGCAGAGTTGATGAGCAGTCTATCAGAGCTACTGGAGCAAACAGGTTGGGCAGTCTTGTTTTTTTAAAGTTGCAACAATAGCAGTAATCTAAATGGATGTGGTCAAACTCCCAGAGAACCAGGAATTTTAGTTTTAGTTTTCAGCAGTTGCTGTTGGGGTCTTGAAGAAGCGGAAGCTATTTTCCTGTCTCTCAGTTGCGACCAAAAGCTGGGGGTTCTCTTCCTGCTACTGGAGTTGCATGTGAGATATTCTGTGTTTTTTTAAATTTGCTTTTTGTCAAGGGTGTGTTTACGAGATGGTACTATATAGGAACAGTTAATTAGTGATAGTTACTGGATCTATTATTCAGTTAAGTCTTCTAATAGGGTTGTTATTCCAATTTCTTCTTTTTTTTGTATTTTTACTATAGTAGATGAACAAAATATGTTTTGCTTTAAATCCGATTATTTGTCAAATTGAATTGCAGCTAGAGCGCAACACCTTGTGCTTACCATTAAAATAAGAGAATGTTAGGGTCTCGATAATCTTCACAATATTTTGAGGGGGTTTGGTCTGGTCGATCACAAATATTTGGGTAACTTGAGGTATTACATATGGTAAATGTATCACAGTTGTGAGAAACAGTTAGCAAACTCTGGTTCCCAAAGTTCTCCACTACTGGTGGTTCTTTCATGCCATGTGGCATTTTCTTTTTGCCAACCAATTGACAGAGATTGATTGGTGTGATTAGTCAACAACTCTGTTAATATTGTGTCATCCAGTTACCAGGCAGTTAGAAGGAGAATTAAATGGGCCAACATTCCCAGGAAGTTTGAGCATCCAGGAATGGCTGCTGTACAAGACATGATAATTATTCTTATAGAACTATATCCGCCTAAGTATCAATTATGTTTGCTCATATGGGTGAAAGCTAATCATCTGTCATAACCTTATTCCTTCTTTCATACCACTACACCCTGTCTGGGAAATAGTGAGGCAAGGATAACAGAAACAGGGAAACACACACTATCTTGCTCATATATTGTCAAGATAACATTTCCTATAAGCTGCAAGGGCCTACATTTCATCCAGTTTTATAAATTATATAATCTATTTGATACGTTTTCTGCAGTAAAGAAAAAGAGACTTGTATTTATACAGAGCATTTCATGACTTTAGGTCATTCCAAAAACTGTTTAGAACAAGTTTCATTGCTATAGCACGTGAAGACCTTACAAAGTTCAGTTACTCTTGTGAGGTAGTAAATAATACAACAGCCAATTTCATGGACATCCCACAGACAATTTCTTCATAAATGAACAGATCATCTGTTTGATTGCAAGTTGTTGGATGAGTGATAGACGTTGAAACCAGGACACCAGCAACAATTTTCCTGCTTTTCATCAACAATTTTCCTGCCTTTCAGTAGAAGGAAGTTGATTCTTTGCTTTGGATTCCAATTGGGAATTTAGCATGTCTGACAGTATAGTACGTCCCGCAGTACTGCACTGATGAGTCTGGGTTTTGTGGTCAAATCTTAAAGCTTTTGACTGGGAGGTGAAAGTGCGTCTAGCTGACCGATGGCCGACAGCTTATAATATCAAGGTTGAGCAATCAGCGATTTCAATATGATACTTGTAGCTAATATAGAGTTCCATATTATATTAATTAAGGATCATGAGTTACAACCTAATGGTTGGAGTGATTCTGTTTGTAGATGTGAGTCTTGGTTGGAGAGTAATGAATTGGCAATTACAGAATTATGATACAAAATGTAAAATATAATTTGTCACATTGTCGTCTTGTCTCTTGGGATTAAACCAAGGCATTCATTTGAAGCTTATTTAGAATTGAGCAAAGTAAGCAGCTTAGTAAACCAAATGAATTATGTAGCTTTATTCCATTCAGCCTATTTTCTGACTGTAGAGCTGGTTTTAATTGGTCTTAATACAAGACAGATTTGTGTTAGAAGAGAGACACTGAGTAAAGGCAAGAAATTACATGCGTAAGACAACCATTTTGGGCAGGCTTTATATGAATAAATGGGGAGTTTGCCAACATTCTAAATACAAAGAATGATAAGGTGCAAGAATTCTGCTACTAAGAATTAATGTTTTTTTCTCCCTTGTTTAATATACATTAACTCTGCTATTTACGGTAAATCAATTGAGGATCATAATTTGGCACAATTCCAGCGATTACATTACAAATCCTAATCCTGCAGTGCAGACTGAACTGTGCATTCAAAGCACAAGGATAAATTCAGTGATCCTGTGCACAAGAAATGAGCTGTACTTGAAGCCAGAGACAGGTTTTGACATTTTTCTTTTTCAGACTGTTCTCCCTGTGAATACAATTTCTGATGGGATCATAGATTGCAGCTGTGTGTTCTATGGGGTCTACATAGCTCACAGCATCTGCCAAAATATACATTAGTATCAACAATACCAGGAGTGTGATAGAATTAAATTCTCGAGCATCTCCTCCCACCCCCAAACCTCCCAAAAAATGCTCAATGTTTCAGAAATAAGAAACACAAAGCAATGATTTCAAGGATGCAATTTCATCAGGGGCTGCCAGTAATTAACCATTTCTAATTATTTATTAAACTTTTAGAATATTAGTTGCTGATGCATTACTGTGCATTAAGAAAGAAATATTCACATTTATTTAGCATCATTCATGACCTTAGGATACCCCAAATATAGTTTACAGCCAATATTTTTTCTTGATCCACAATCATATTGGAATATTGGAAACACACCAGCTATTAAACCTACAGCAAGGTCCCACAAACAGCAATGTGTACGGCCAGGCCATTTGAATGAAGAATAAATTTTGACCTGGACACCTGAAGGACGCCCCCTGTTTTACCAGGCTATCCAAGTGGTAGAATTTCTGACAGTGCAGCACTCCTGCACTGAACTCTGAATTCATCTGAACTCTTTGGTGAGATTATTGCCCTGCAATATGCATCAGTGTCCATTTCAATGCCCATCCACATGCAATCAATCAGAACTCTCAACAAAATTTCGTTTTTGTGGTCAACTATTTTATTGAACCACCCAGTGGCAATAATTTGGCTATTAGAAACCCATTTAAATTCAAATTTTGATCGAGACATTTGACTCCTTTTGAAGAAAATAATTACTTGGCCCGGGAACAGTGCCAGGTGGCATTTGAAAGTAAATAAAGGGATTATTTATGGGCCATGCTAATTGAACATCTTCATAAAAGAGCTGAGAAAAATAAAATTGGATGATCCCAGCAGACAGGGCAATGACAAAAATATGCTACTTCTGTGGGACACAATTATATGACTTTTGCAGTCTTCTTGTTTGCCAATTTAAAGCTACAGACTTATTTTCACTTCAATGCACTTTCCAATTTGTAAACCCATTTCCTTCATTTTAGTCTAATTCATAAATGTCATTTTTGCCAGATGAATGGAAATAAAGTCTTGACATTAGCAACATTAAAGCACTCTACCCATTGCTTCACTTAGGCCGTGACAACATTAGTGGGACATATGTTCACTACTGCCAATTTTCTGTGGAGTAATTGAAATGCAGCATTTGTTTTACTTCTAACACTAAACTTCTGGGGAAAAATCCTCATAAGGACATCAAAGTCCAGCGTTGTAAATTATTTGAATTCACACACAAATTTCACCAAGACAGAAAGTGTGTTATCTGCTAACCATCAGATAAAATACAGAAAGAAAAAGTCAAAGCCCCACATTGACTAATTGAAGGTGGGTGACAAAAAGACGTGCATTTCCATAACATAGGACATCTCAAAGCAGTACACAGCCAGTGACATATTTTGAATTACGTTCACAGCTTTAATGTTAGAAATGCAGGTGCCAGTCTGCACACAGGAAGCTCCCCAAAACAGCAATGATAACAATAAGTTAATCTGTTTCATTGATGTTGATGAAGGAATAACTATTGAACAAACTTGGGTGACCTCTCACTCACTTGTTCTTCCTCAAAATTATATTGATTGACTTTTTCCATTTACCCAAGAGGGAAGATAGTGTTTCAGTTTAATATCTCATCCACAAGGCAGCATTGTCTATCGAGCACCAGGATCAAGTAGGTGATGATGGCATCCTAAGATTTCCACATTAAACAATACCAGCAGAGACTTTGAGTTGACACCATTAGTCAAGTCCTACAGTGATGGTGAATTGTCGGCAGTCCCCAGTCCCCAGGAGTCCTAGGAGTCCCCAGACCTCAGAAGGATCTTAAACACACAACAAAATAAAGTGATGTCCTTTATCCAATAGCGTTACGTTACAGCAATTCAAACACAGAGAAATTATCCTTATCTCTGTGCTTAATACCCTACAAATTCCTCATCAAACACTTCCGCTCTGGAAGCTGCACAAACTGAGCTATTGTGGTTACTGCTTTCCATGAATAGTCCAACACTCCTTTTCAACAAGAAAAAGTGTGTTTGCCTCTGATTCCAATCAAATTTCATTCTATTGCCCCAAAGTCTTTTATCTCTGGGTTTTCTAAGCTAAAGTGAAACCTTGATTATTCTGACCAAAACCAAACTAATGGCCCTCAATTTTTATCCCAACTGCTGTAAACCACCACAGGGAAAAAGACATTAACATTCCAGTGAATCTCTATTGTCTGACTAATACTGGTTGAGCTCACTGTTCTGGAAGGGCTGTCTGAACTTATCTTTTTTCGTAACTTTTTACAGAGTGAGGATGTGGAGGCTTTGGAAAGGGTGCTGAAGAACTTTACCAGGACGCGGCCTAGATTAGAGAGTATGAGCTATAAGGAGAGGCAAGAAAAATTCAGATTATTTTCTCTGGAATGATAGAGGCTGAGGGGAGATTTGATGAAAGTCTATAAAATTATGAGTTGCAAAGATAGGGTCAACAGTCAGAATCATTTTTTTTCCCAGAGTTGAAATGTCAAATACGAGGGAGCATGCATTTAAATTGAGGGGGGGAAAGTTCAAAGGAGTCTTAAACATGCTGTCGGGGGTGGTGGTGAAGGCAGATATGCTAGGGGCATTTAAACAACTTCTGGAATATGCAAGGAATGAATGAATATGAACCAAAAATAGGCAGAAGAGATTAGTTTAATTTGTGGTTATGTCTGACACCTCATCGTGAGCCGAAGAACCCATTCCTGTGCTGTACGGTTGTGTGATCCTGACATTCTTTAGTACCTGTCACACTTGTTAGCAACTAAGCCTACTCGAGGGTCATTCTCCAGGCATTAACTGTTGCAATAACCTTCTGGAGAGCACTGTTAAAGCTATCTGGAAAACTAAGCCAAATCTGGGCTGAGGCATGGCAGTTTAATTCAGATAAATATGAGGTGCTGCATTTTGGGAAAGCAAACATTAGCAGGACTTAAACACTTAATAGTAAAGTCCTAGGGAGTGTTGCTGAACAAAGAGACCTTGGAGTGCAGGTTCACAGCTCCTTGAAAGTGGAGTCGCAGGTAGATAGGATAGTGAAGAAGGCATTTGGTATGCTTTCCTTTATTGGTCAGAGTATTGAGTACAGGAGTTGGGAGGTCATGCTGCGGCTCTACAGAATATTGGTTAGACCACTGTTGGAATATTGTGTGCAATTCTGGTCTCCTTTCTATCGGAAAGATGTTGTGAAACTTGAGAGGGTTCAGAAAAGGTTTACAAGAATGTTGCCAGGGTTGGAAGATTTGAGCTACAGGAAGAAGTTGAAGAGGCTAGGACTGTTTTCCCTGAAGCATCGGAGACTGAAGGGTGACCTTATAGAGGTTTATAAAATCATGAGAGACATTGGTAGGACAAATAGACAAAGTCTTTACCTTGGGGGGGGGGGGAGTCCAGTACTAGGGAGCCTAGGTTTAGAGTGAGAGGGAAAGAGACCTCAGGGGCACTTTTCATGCAGAGGGTGGTGCATATATGGAATGAGCTGCCAGAGGAAGTGATGGAGGCTACTACAATTTCAACATTCAAAAGGCATCTGGATGAGTATATCAATATGGAGGGCTTGGAGGGATATGAGCCGGGTGCTGGCAGGTGGGAATAGATTGCGTTGGAATATCTGGTCGGCGTGGACGAATTGGACCAAAGGGTCTGTTTCCATGCTGTACATCTCTATGACTCTAAATATAGCAGTGAACCAAAGTCAGTGCAGATTGAGGGTGTGCCATTGTTGGAATACCTGTACTATTTTATGTCTGAGAAGTGGCACAATTGATGCCACTTTCTATTCAGTGACTCAAAGAGAGAATCAACCTTCTTTGCCCAAGAAAAAATGAAAATATGTTCAAAAGATGACCATATCTTAGAACTGAAGACGTTAATTAGCTAGTCTGATTTGTTTAGGTCCTTTCGCAACTTAAACTTTGATTACGACCTGTCCCAGTGGAAAGATTTTTACATTACTTGTTGTAGAATTTCAAAGAAAAATAGCTTTGTCCCAATTTGCAGTGAATAGCCATCCAAAGCACAGAACAATATGTGATTCTAATGACAAGTTAGGGTGCTCAAATGGGCATGTTGAGAGTGGAATATTAGAAGTGTGATACAGGACAGTAAGGAATGCTCTTTCAGATTAAGGTGCCATGTTGATGAGCATAAAGGGAGTTTCATGTTGCATTTGAACCTTTCAATATGACCAGTTCATGGGTGGGCATGGTCTCATACATTTGTTCAACGCAGGACTTCCCAGACTGTGGGTTATAAGTGCGATTTCAAAACTTGATCTTGGAATTATCAACTCAGAGTCACCACTTGTAGCTGTGGAACTCAGATTTCTTTCAGGCAATTACATGGCTTTTGGGTGCTGTGGGAAAGCAAGATATTACAGCCAGGATATTACTCATGAATTTTTGGGCATCCTCACATGGGGGTCACCCTCATCTCTAGTCAGTGCCAACATTTCCTGTACATGTGGTTACATTTCCATGACCCCACTGCTGGTCTTGACCATCTCTCCAAATTCTATGAGAAGTGCTGTCTTGCAAGGACTCACAAAAAGGAATCGAGTATGGAATGAGCTGCCAGATGAAGTGGTGGAGGCTGGTACAATTGCAACATTCAAGAGACATTTGGATGGGTATATGAATAGGAAGAGTTTGGAGGGATATGGGCTGGGTACTGGCAGGTGGACTAGATTGGGTTGGGATGTCTGGTCGGCATGGACGGGTTGGACCAAAGGGTCTGTTACCATGCTGTATATCTCTATGACTCTATGAGTACAATGGAAATCGATGGGAGAGGCATACTATTGATGCAATAGCAGGAGAGGTGGTGAGGTGTTCCCATTGTAATGATTTATAAGGGTAAAATAAAATGTTTTTAGAGTTTTGAATTCCAAAATGATGGCATATGGCATTGGTTCACTCTGTAATGTGGTGACCGTAACTGAATGCTGTACTCCAAGTGTGGTCTAACTGAAGTCTTATAAATCTGCAACATGTACTCACTTCCCTGACCAATAAAAGCAAGCATGCCAAAAGCCTTCTTTACCACCTTACCTAGTTGCGTGGCCACTTTCAGGGAGTTATGGACTTGAACCCCAAGGTCCCTCTGTGCATCAATGCCATTCAAGGTCCTGTCATTAACTGTATACTTTTCCTTAACATTTGATCTCCCAAAGTGCAACACCTCACGCTTACACAGATTAAACTTCATCAACCATTTCTCTGCATATATGTGCAACTAATTTATACCTTGCTGAAGTTCTTTGACAACTCTCTACACTATCCACAACTCCACCGATCTTTGTATCATCTACAAACTTAATAACCCACCCATCTACATTTTCTTCCAGGTCATTTATATATATCGCAAACAGCAGAAGTCCCAGTACAGATCCATACAGAATGAAAAATAGGTTTTTATTTTAACTTCCTCCAAAACCAAGAGGAACAGGAATACCTGTCCTCAGCTCCAGTTTTCCCTCTTTGCTCCCCCACTTTACTCCCAGGGAATCATCTGGCTTTTCTGTTTAAGCTTAGACCAAAGCCTGTGTCAGGAATGTTAGTGAATTTTGTTAAATAAATCATTGTCTCACATTTTAATATGAATATCGATAACAACTGAACTTCTGGCTAGAGAAGGTTTGCACCAACAAGCATTAGTGTTAATGGAAGCAAAAAATTAATCAAGGTTAAAAACAACATATTATGAGAAAGTAATATATGATATTAGTATGAACAGATGATGTGACTATTTTTTGCATTTTTGTGAAGCCATCATCCCTAAGCAAAATACGATAAAATGCTAGAATTAAGTGGATAAAGGAAAATGACAGAATGTATTAAACGTTCATGCAATGTTATGTCCAATTTTAATTTTAAGATTTATACTTTTTAAATGTGGAGAGAAACATTTTGGAAGAAGTTTTGTCACAATTAAAGAAATTTCAGACAATTTCAAATGTGAGATTATGGCATTTTGCTTTTGAGAGTTCTTATAACACATTGTGGTAATACAACACAGGCACAAATCCTCAGTTGACTTGTGGCTCCGGGTTTGCTGATGGAAAGGCTCATTAACAAACATTGCAATTAAATAATATAGACATCACAAGGTCAGTGAGCTGCCTTTCTCAATCAGTGTCTTCACAAAGGATGCATTAAAACAATCAGCATCCAGAGATGAGAAGTCTGAGGGAGAAGATGGAAATTCTCTGAACTGAGATTGAAAAGCAATGTGCTCACCTTGCACATTGATATTTAACACAAGAAGCCATTGTAAACAGGAAGATAGAAGCACAAAGAGACAGAAAGCAATTTGCCACAAAATAATAATGTATTGAGTGTGAACACAGAGGCACTGATATGGCAAACACCTCAATTTAAAGCTGCATGATCTCCTACAGCTCAAGAAGTTAAAACCTTGACTTCCAGAAAGGCGGCTGTGAAAATGAAAGGAGAGTTGATTATTGCTTGACCTGAATCTGCTTCAGTTAAATGAATTGTGTCAGTTTTCAGCAAGGCGCAGATGAGGTTTTCTTGTAGTGACTAATTACTAAAGCATTTTTGGCATCACTTCAATGACCCCAGTTCCTGGCTGATTATGGTGTTATATTAATGGAGGTCCCTCAAAAATTTGAATTCCTATCTTGTGCTAAATCCAGTTGAAGCATCACAAATAAGAAAATGCAAAGATATATAGGTATCTGAAGTGAGTAACATTTCTAATCTTTCTATATAAGTCATAAACAATAATCAATGCAATCATAAACTGAACACAAATATTTAAAAGTCTGTTCTAACATAAAATTATTAGCGAGTAACTCACTTTTCAGGGTACATTCATTAATTCAAAAGGATGAATTCCAGTGTTAAACCTGTACAAACACAACTTGCATCTGTTCTGCTGTGATGTGCAGTGTTTGGTGCAGAGAACAACCATTTCCTTTATCTGTGCTATTACTCAGTGACAACAGCTTGAAATGCCTAATTATGGATAGGCAGATCAATCAGATTACATAGCGGAAGAGGCCACATATGTCACACATTTGATCCCTGGGGATCACATGGTATTGGGTGCGATTGGGATTCTATGGTGGCAATTGTACAGGTCCAGTTGTGACCAATTACAGACATACACTAAACATAGCATTATTTAAAGGCCCAGTAATCCAAATAACTGTTTTTAACTTACAGGGCTGATTATTACAGTTCCTGGAGGCAGGTGGTTGGGGTGTGAAAGAGATAGAATGAGAAATGTGTAGTCTGTTCATTTCAATTGCTGGCAAAACAAGTGTCCATGGACCAATTAGCAGCCACTGGCAGGGAGGTCACCAATAACAAGTGCAAAGGGCATCTCTACATCCAATTATGAGTCTAAGCAGGATATCTTGCTGGACAGGGGTTATACCGCAAACAGTGTGCTGGCCTCCTGCTCTTGGAATCTGTCTTTTTATTGTTGAAAAAAACCCAAAAATTAACCCAAAAAACCCAAAGATTAACTCAAAAGTCATTCAGATGCCACCTTCACTAGCAAAATATATTTAATCATTGCATATGTGTTCGTTGGTTGGGCCAGTATTTATTGCCCATCCCGAGTCACTCTTGAGAAACTGGTGATGATCTGCTTTCTTGAACTGCTACAATCTATTTAGTCTAGGTTGGCTTATAATGTCATTCAAGGGGGTGTTTCAGGATTTTGACCTAACGATCGTGAAAGAATAATGATATATTTCCAAGGCAGGATGGTGAGTAGCTTGGAGGAGGACTTGCTGGAGGTAGTGTTCCTATGTGTCTGTTGCTCTTGTCCTTCTGGATGAAAGAGCGCATGAGTTTGGAAGGTGGTGTCTAAGAAACCTTGGTGAATTTCTGTAGATGTGGCACAAAATAAGTGGCCTGCTTTGTCCTGGATGGTGTCACATTTCTTGAGTGTTGTTAGAGCTGCACTTACCCAAGTAAATGAGAAGCAATGCATCTCACCCCTGACTTGAGTCTTGTAGATGGTAGATAGTTTTTGGGGAGCCAACAGATAAGTTATTCACTGCTGGATTCTTGGCCTCTGACTTGCTCTTGTAGCCATCTGTATGTCTTGTAGTCCAGTTCGGTTTCTGGTCAATGTTAACAGCCAAGATGTTATAGTGAGGCATTCAGCAATGGTAATGTCATTGGACTTCAAGGGCCAATAGATTCTCCCTAGTTGGAGATTATCATTGTCTGACATTTGTCAGGGACAAATGTTTATTATCACTTGTTAGCCCATGCCTCGATAATATCCAGGTCTTGCTGCCTTTGCAAATAGATTTCTTAAGATTTGTGAATGATGTTGAACTTCTTGCAAATATCAACAAACATCCCATATCTGAGATGATGATGGAAGAAAGGTCATTGATGAAGCAACTGAAAATGATTAGTTGAGGACACTACTCTGAGGTAAGCCTTCAGTCTTGCCCTGGAACTGAGATAGCTGAGGTGCCCCTGCAGTGATGCCCTGGAGCTGAGATAGCTGATCTCTAAAAACACTAACTATCTTCCTTGATGCCAGGCATGACTCTTACCAGAAGGGAGTTTATCTTGAAATTCTCACTGACTCTAGTTTTGCTAGGGGCCATTGATACAACACTTGGTCGACTGTGGCCTTGTTGTCAAGAGCAATCTTTCTAACCTTGTTGATGGAATTCAGCTCACATTTCCATATTTGAACCAAGGCTGTAATGAAGTTTAGAACATCTTGACCCTGGCAGAATCCAAAATTGAGCATCAGTGAGCCGCTAAGCAAATGCTGCTTAATAACAGTGTGGATGACCAATTCCAATAATTTACTGGTGGTCAAAAGTAGATTGATAGGGATAGAAAGTGGCCCTGCTCTATGTGTACAGGACATATCTGGGCAATTTTCCACATTGGACAATTGAACATGAGAACCAGTGCCAACACTTTTTATTCATATTTACATTGGCTCCTCATACACTGAGCCTTCCAAGATGCTGACAGCCTTGAATTGGCTTGCCTTGATTTAATGAATGTTTTCTTCTCATGTACAGCTACCAGGGATGTGTTATTCTGTTGTACCATGATATTCCGCACAAACACAAAGGCAGGAAACTTGTCCTTGTTGTTAGCAGGCCTCGGTCAAGTCATTGGGGATAGCCTTTACACGTGGGTTCCCAAAACAGTCAGTAATAATCAGGCAACCTCTGTTACCAGCGCAGGAACCTGGACACAGTTAGTCAGCTATTCATGGCGGTCACTGTAAGGTTGCTCTCCAGATAAGGGGTAAGGAGCCGAATGTTGGATAAGCCACCACCCGACTGGTCTTTTTCTGTCTGTGACTTTCCTCATGGAGTGTGAGAGAAGTAGCACATCTGTTACTGGTGAAGACCGGAAGATTTCCCAAACCAGTGAGTAAGTAAGCAATGTTGAGGGCATGCATGGTTAGTGATAATGGGGATTGGTGTCTATATGAACGAATGGGGAAGATGTTGCAGGTAATGGTAAGTGATAGACCATGCAACTTGGTGGGATGATGGTACAGTAGTAGAGATAGTGTGAGTGTCATGTGACAGATAATAGATAGCAACACTCACACTGGTGGGGTGGAAAAAGACATCAATCTTCTTCCTATAGCTGGGCAAGTCTGTATTATAGTTTCCATTTATACCAACGACTATAGGACGTATGGCAGATGATGCTAAATTGATTGTGTAGTGGATAGTGAAGAAGGTTACTATTGGGTACAATGGAACTTTGGTCATATGAGTCAATGGGCAGAAGAGTGGCAGATAGAGTTTGATTTAGATAAAGATGAAGTGCTGCATTTTGGCTTGGTAAATCAGGGCAGGACTTATGCATTTAATGGTAAAATTCTGGGGAGTATTATCAGGAAAAGAGACCTTGCAGTTTAGGTTCATAGACCATTGAAAGTAAAGTTGCCAGTAGACAGGATAGTGAAGAAGTTATTTGGTATGCTTGCCCTTATTGATCTGTGCATTGAATATAGGAGTTGGGAGGTCATGTTGAGGTTGTACAGGACATTGATTAGGCCTCTTTTGGATTACTGCATTGATTTTTGGTCTTCGTGCTTTAGGAAGAATACTGTGACTCTTGAATGAGCTCAGAAAAGATTTACAAGGAAATTGCTAGGTTTGGAGGTTTGAACTATAGGGAGAGGCTGAATAGACTGGGGCTATTTTCCCTGGAATACCGGAGGTTGATGGGTGACCTTGGAGAGGTTTATAAAATCATGAGGGGCATGGATAAGGTGACTAGACATGGGCAGAGGAGTCGCAAACTAGAGGGCATGGGTTCAAGATGAGAGAAGAAAGATTTAAAAGGGACTTAAGGGGCAACATTTTCACACAGAGGGTAGTGTGTGCATGGAATGAGCTGCCAGTGGAAGCAAGTACAATACAACATTTAAAGGGCATCTGGATGGGTAAAAAAAAGGAAGCGCTGGCAAATGGGACTAGATTAATTTAGGATATCTGCTCAGTATGGAAGGGTTCGACCGATTTCTGTGCTGTACATCTCAAAGACCTACATGGCAACATCAGACCAGTCTGTCATGGTCTGACATTGTGGTCTTTACTGCTGGTCTTGGGAGACAAGGAAACCCCATCTCTGCACAACCCTATCCAAAACGAAATCTGGTCACTGCCCCAAAGTGGTTGACAGTTTCCATCTGTCTGACACATCTGGGGCAAATGTCAATAATCATGCAGGGCACTTGCGGACTGACAGAGTTTGTCTTGTTACACAATGGGTTTTTAATGATTGCACAAATACAAGAGATGTCATTCTTTCAATGTATACCGAGTGAGTGGTGAGTTGTTCCTGAACAAAGCATGGTAAAATGGAGTTAGAGCTGGATTTGAGGAATGCCATAGGGGGATGCTAATTTGTTGGCAATGAATGGCATGTAATCTTTCTGAGCCTTGTGACTAGAAACCCTCCAAATCATTTGACACAACTTGCACTTAGCCAATAAAACATAAGAGTGAGGCCATGATGTTGCAACAAGAATTGCTCCTTTAAAGTAGAGGTTAAGGTGTAGTTGCCCAACACCTATCTGTGGGTTGCCTGGCCAAGTTAGCTCACACACTGATACTCAATGCAGAGTTCAATTAAAAACCCAACTTCCCAAAAGAAAACATTTTCTTCTTCCCTTCCTAGCCTGATGCATGGGTTCAAGCCATAGTTAAATATGTTTAGCTATCAGAAAGTGAGAATTGAGAAATGGTAACTCAGAACTCTAGATCAGCTCTACTCAGCAAAGACATCAATCATCAAAGTCTGTCCTGCTGGTCACTTGAATTAAACAATACGCAATTTCCTAAAATCAACAGATTTTTAAAATTAATTGGGAGCTAGATTAAGCAGCCTCATCCAAAAAATGACAGCAATTTAAATAATGAGTTGATATAAGACTGCATCCGTGAGATGGCAGGGAGCCCCATGAAAAGACCTGCATTCCAAGCACTGTCCCAGTTCAATAATTAAATCTCTGAAAGACTATGAAAAGCTTCATAAACTCTCTGTTCTATTCTGCATGGTTGGAAATAGAGCCTGTACATCAAAAAACAAAAGTACAGAGTTGTGAAAGAGAGTTCAGAATGTGTCTTTTTGATAAATAATTCTGGATTTAGAAACTGTTGTGTTGGATCTGTCATGATTTAGAGTGCAATAGTATTGCTATTACAAAGGAGCAAAGTCTTTTTCAAATAATTTTTTAATCAAATTGTTCAGACATATTATGTCACTCTTCTGCAAAAGGTGGGATTTGAATTAAGGCCTTCTGACACAGAGGTAATGACACAACATTAGCCCCATGACAGAACTCTGGGACAGGTGAATCTGGACTTTCCAGATCAGACCTACCCTGCACAAAGGCTATGTGACCACACCCTTCTTTATCCACAATCACATAAAGATCAACCAAAAGATTACTTAACAGAGAATGTCAGGTGAAATTCAGGTTGTAATGGAAATAAAGCCTTAGCTTTTCCAAATGTCTTCCCTACCCACATTACATTAATGGCCTTCTCACCAAAATCAAAATGCTTTGCATGATGGTAAGGAATAGTTAGTCCTTGACGACAGAGGCAATAATAATCACAATCTAGCTTTGTCCTAGTTGCCCTCATCTTCAGTTTAATCTCGACACACAATTCAGCAGTGGGGGAGGGGACGAAGGGGCTAGTGAGACCAGAGAGCAATCAAATGTAGGAATGCTTGTTTGACTTTTCTCTCCCTATTGCTCGGACACTGATGCCAGTCAGAGCATCTCAGAAATAACATTAACTGGAATCAGGTAAACCAGTAAAGACCATGGATCCAAACTGGAGCTTTTGAGGCCTGTACCACAGAGTGCTTCACCATGCAATTCATCACAGGGGGAAGGAGCATCAGCTACTGTGTTTTCATGAGTGGCACAGAAAAACATTTGAGCAACATCAGAATCTGTACATGAATAAAATAGATGTTGTCATATTTTCTATGTTCTCAGATGTTCTCATATTTTACAAAATCTGACAGGGTGGTGGTGGAGGGTTGTTTTTCAGACTGGAGGCCTGTGACCAGTGGAGTGCCACAAGGATCGGTCCTGGGTACACTACTTTTCATCATTTATATAAATGATTTGGATGTGAGCATAAGAAGTATAGTTATTAAGTTTGCTGATGACACCAAAATTGGAGGTGTAGTGGTCAGCGAAGAAGGTCACCTTAGATTACAATGCGATCTTGATCAGATGGGCCAATGGGCTAAGAAGTGGCAAATGGAGTTTTGTTTAGATAAATGTGAGGTGCTGCATTTTGAGAAAGCAAATCTTAGCAGGACTTATACATTTAATGGTAAGGCCTTCGGGAGTGTTGCTGAACAAAGAGACCTTGGAGTGCAGATTCGTAGCTCCTTGAAAGTGGAGTCTCGGGTAGATAGGATAGTGAAGAAGGCGTTTGGAATGCTTTCCTTTATTGGTCAGATTATTGAGTACAGGAGTTGAGAGGTCATGTTGTGGCTGTACAGAACTTTGGTTAGGCCACTTTTGGAATATTATGTGCAATTCTGGTCTCCTTTCTATTGGAAAGATGTTATGAAACTTGAAAGGGTCCAGAAAAGATTTACAAGGATGTTTCCAGGGTTGGAGGATTTGAGCTATAGGGAGAGGTCGAATAGGTTAGGGCTGTTTTCCCTGGAGCATCAGAGGCTGAGGGGTGACCTTAAAAAAGATTATAAAACCATGAGAGGCATGGATAGGATAAATAGACAAAGTCTTTTCCCGGGAGTGGGGGAGTCCACAACTAGAGGGCATAGGTTTAGGGTGAGAGGGGAAAGATAAAAAGAAACCTAAGCGGTAACTTTTTCACACAGAGGGTGGTGCGTGTATGGAATGAGTTGCCAGAGGAAGTGGTGGAGGCTAGTACAATTGCAACCTTTAAAAGGCATCTGGATGGTATATGAATAAGAAGGGTTTGGAGGGAAATGGGCTGGGTGCTGGCAGGTGGGACTAGATTGGGTTGGGATATCTGGTCGGCATGGACGGGTTGGACCGAAGGGTCTGCTTCCATGCTGTACATCTCTATGACTCTATGACTGGACTTTACAGTCACTGATGTACTTTTAATGTATAGTGACCTTTGCAATGAGGGAAAATGAGTGTTAGTCTATGATGTTGGCTGAGGGATAAATATTTAACAGTCCACCGGAGGAATCTCCCCTGTAACAGTGCCATATGGTTGGGTTAAACAAGAACCTGGCACCACTGTCAATGGTCAGTGAAATGATGTCACGTACCCCAACAGCCTCAGGTGCACCTGTACCTACAGTCACTGCCACAGATGTTTGTTCGGCACTCTTGAGAGTGAACCTATGGAAAGCAATTGGCCCGAATGGAGTCCCTTTCCATGCGCTTGATCCTGCACAAACCAGCTGGTGGGAGTTCTAGCAGCCATCTTTAACCTCTTCTTACTCTGATCTGAGGTTCCCACCTGCTTCAAGAAAACCACTATCATCCCAGTGCCAAATAGCAATCAGGCAGCGTGTCTTAATAACTAATGCCTAGTGGCTCTGATATCCATTGTTATGAAGTGCTTCAAGACGCTAGCAATAGCTCACATCAACTCCAACCTCCCAGATTGCCTTGAGCTGCTACAATTCCCCTACCATCACAATGGGTCCACAGCACACATCATCTCCCTGGCTCTACATTCATCTCTGAAACATCTGGATAACTAGGACACTGACTTCAGACTCTTATTTATTGAGTATAGTTCTGCCTTCAACACCGTGCTTCCA
Source organism: Chiloscyllium plagiosum (assembly GCF_004010195.1). NCBI lineage: Eukaryota > Metazoa > Chordata > Chondrichthyes > Orectolobiformes > Hemiscylliidae > Chiloscyllium > Chiloscyllium plagiosum. Next base: position 38,407,195 of record NC_057736.1, on the reverse strand, counting down.
AACAAACTCATCCCAAAACTCCAAGACCTTCTGCCCTCCCCTCTGCAACTGGATCTTTGACTTTCAGACCCACAGACCTCAAACAGTAAGGATAAGTGACAACATCTCCTCCACAATAATTCTCAACACAGGGCCAACAGTGAGACAAAGTACAGGAAAGAGATAGAAGAGCTTAGTAGCAGGTTTAAAGACAACAATCTCTCCCTCAATGACAGCAAAACAAAAGAGCTGGTCATCGACTTCAAGGAGCAGAGCAGACAATGCTCCCAGTCTGTAGCAATGGTGCTGAGGTAGAGGTGGTTGATAACTTCAAGTTCTTGGGAGTAAAGTTCACCAACAACTTGTCCTGGTCTATCCATGTCAACGCTATGGTTAAGAAAGCACACCGATGCCTCTACTTCCACAGAAGGCTAAGGAAAGTCGGCATATCCACAATGATTCTTATGAATTTTTATAGATGCACAATTTTGAGATGCATCACAGCTTGGTATGGCAACTGCTCTGTCCAAAACCTCAAGAAATTACAGAGAGTTGTGAACACAGCCCAGTAGCTGCAGCTTCCGGTGGTGCAGTCGGTAATCAACGGCTAGCAGCACTTGGAAGCCGTATTTCCTGTCCCTGAGAGAGAATAGCAAGCCAATGCTCATTAATGGGCAAATATCCATTAAACTGCTGCAGGGCTGTCACTCATTTCTGGACAGGGTCCTTTTGACACTTTAGCTGGAGAAGTGGGGACAATGTCACTCTGTAAAGTTCAATCCATGGTTTCTGTATTCCTTTTGTTACATGGGAATCAGAGGAATGCATACTGTTCCAAGTATGGTTTACTCCAAATTTGGTTTTCACATCTTTTCGAAAGTGGGACATTACTGAATGTAGGGAGATCAAAATCCAAGCCTTCTATTTAATTTAGAGTGAACTAAGTCCAAGAGTATTTCATGTTACGTTTTCAAGTGGACAGAAGGCCAGGGGCAGAAAGGTCAGGGGTTGGAGCAAGATGGAAAATTAAGGCTTGAGTTTAGCTCAGGGACTGAACAATGGTTCCGGCAGCTCAAGGCTGGTGCCATCACTGAACATAACTTCCCTAACTCATTCTTTTCAACATCACAATGAGACCTTTCACTTCACACCATCTCCTGGTCCAATCCTCGATCAACCCCTTTGTTTCCCCAAACCTTTCCATACTCATGCATATTTTGTAGGGTGCTCTTTACCCCCACCCTACTCCCTTTCCAAGGCCGCATACTGTCCACCTAAAGGAAGCAGTAATTTGCTGGTAGTCTTTTCACCTTACTACCCTGCAATTGCTACTCACTGATCTCTGTCAGACTGAGGTGCCAACAAAAACTGGATGACTGCATACAACCACTCAGTTCACTAGAATGATTCTGAGCTTCCAGTTGCTTGCCATTTTAATTCTTCACCACACTCTGGCACTGAACTTGCTGCCCTCAGCCTGACACAGTATTCCGATGAAGAAAATGTAAGCTTGAGGAACAGCACTTCAGTATTCTACACGGCACTTTACAGCCTTCTGAAATCCACATGAAGTTCCACAATGTTAGATTATATTCTCTGTTCCCATTTTCTTTTGCTTATCTTTGCTTTGCTGCATTGTTTTAAAAGAACTTTGCTTTTTGATAGTGTCTATTCAAAATCCGCCCATTCACATCTCGGCGGGCCTGAATATTTATTTGCTTGTTTAATTGTTTAATCTTCATTTTCTTCTGGCCTTGCATCACAAACCTCTTTATCTCTATTCGTCCCTGTCCTATTTTCCTAGATGACCATTCCTGGCATCTTGCTGTATTTGTCACTTCTACCAGTCTGTGGTATGAGTAAGAATTTCTTTTTTAGATTCCCTACAGTGTGGAAACAGGCCCTTCGGCCCAATAAGTTTAATCAACCCTCTGAAGAGTAACCCACCCAAACCCATTTCCCTCTGACTAATGCACCGAACACTATGGGCAATTTAGCATAGCCAATTCACCTGACCTGCACATCTTTGGACCGTGGGAGGAAACCAGATAACCTGGAGGAAACCCACACAGACGCAGGGAGAATGTGCAAACTCCACACGGACAGTTGCCCAAGGCTGGAATCGAATGTGAGATCCTGGAGCTGTGAGGCAGCAGTGTTAACCACTGAGCCACTGTGCCGCCCTTTGAGCCACTGTGCCGCTCTTAAATTGTTTGAGGTAATTTGCTGCCAACACTCTGTCTCTGCTTTGTCTTGAGCTGATCTAGCCATTAGTGATACTGGATTAAGCACTGTGGAGTATCTATAGAAAAGTGATTGTTTTTAGAGAATAAGAAGGTTTAATGGAATACAATAAGGACAAGTACATGTGGAAAATAAATTCAGAATTAGTAAAAAGTTATCTAGTCTCTCAGAAACCAAGAATCAGTGCATGTGATATCAATAGATTAGATTAGATTAGATTACAGTGTGGAAACAGGCCCTTCGGCCCAACAAGTCCACACCGACCCGCCGAAGCGAAACCCACCCATACCCCTACATTTACCCCTTACCTAACTCTACGGGCAATTTAGTATGGCCAATTCACCTCACCTGCACATCTTTGGACTGTGGGAGGAAACCGGAGCACCTGGAGGAAACCCACGCAGACACGGGGAGAACGTGCAAACTCCACACAGTCAGTCGCCTGAGGCAGGAATTGAACTCAGGTCTCTGGCGCTGTGAGGCAGCAGTGCTAACCACTGTGCCACCGTGCCGCCAATTGGTGCAGTCAATATAACTTGATATGCTACGATTGCATTGTACAACGTCCTTTATGCCACCATTGACCATTTTTGTTCTTTGTGCAATCTCCCAGCCCCTATCAAAGCTTATTACATTTATAACGCTTTCTGCGTGTGATGGAAAGTCAGAGACTTGAAATTTAAACTATTTCTTTCTTCACAGATGTTGCCAGATTTTCTGAATATTTCCAGCGTTTCGTTTCTTTTTATTGCAGATTTCCAGCAGCAACAGCACTTTGTTTTTGTGTTGGGCTAATTTTGACTTTGAGAGAGAGGAAGTGAGGGCTGCAGATGCTGGGGATCAGAGCTGAAGATGTGTTGCTGGAAAAGCGCAGCAGGTCAGGCAGCATCCAAGGAGCAGGAGAATCGACGTTTCGGGCATGAGCCCTTCTTCAGGAACGAGGAAAGTGTGCCAAGCAGGCTAAGATAAAAGGTGGGGAGGAGGGACTTGGGGGAGGGGCATTGGAAATGCGATAGGTGGAAGGAGGTTAAGGTGAGGGTGATAGGCCGGAGTGGAGTGGGGTGGAGTGGTCAGGAAGAAGATTGCAGGTTCGAGGATTGGGACTGAGACAAGGTGGGGGGAGGGGAAATGAGGAAACTGGAGAAATCTGAGTTCATCCCTTGTGGTTGGAGGGTTCCTAGGCGGAAGATGACGTGCTCTTACTCCAGCCGTCGTGTTGCTATGGTCTGGTGCTGGAGGTGTCCAAGGACCTGCATGTCCTTGGTGGTGTGGGAGGGGGAGTTGAAGTGTTGAGCCACAGGGTAGTTGGATTGGTTGGTCTAGGTGTCCCAGAGGTGTTCTCTGAAACGTTCCGCAAGTAGGCGGCCTGTCTCCCCTCCCCAATATAGAGGAGGCCACATCGGGTGCAGTGGGTGCAGTAAATGATGTGTGTGGAGGTGCAGGTGAATTTGTGGTGGATATGGAAGGATCCGTTGGGGCCTTGGAGGGAAGTAAGGAGGGAGGTGTGGGCGCAAGTTTTGCATTTCTTGCAGTTGCAAGGGGAGGTGCCGGGAGTGGAGGTTGGTTTGGTGGGGGGTACCACTGGTGTCCATGCTGACATCACCTGCGGGAAATGCACCTAACTCCAGCTCCTCACAGACTGTGTTAGGCAACTGGAGCTGGAGTTAGATGAACTTCAGATCATTCGGGAGGCTGAGGGAGTGACAGAGAGGAGTGAAAGGGAGGTAGTCACACCTAAGGTGCAGGATAAAGGTAGCTGGATGACTGTCAGCAGAGGGAAAAGGAATAGGCAGACAGTGCAGGGATCCCCGTGTCATCATTCCCCTCAATAATAAGTATACTGCTTTGGTTAGTGGTGGGGGGTGGGGGGAGAAATGACCTTCCAGAGGAAAGCCACAGTGGCCAGGTCTCTGGTACTGAGCCTGGCTCTGTGGGTCAAAAAGGAAAGGGGGAGAATAGAAGACCGATAGTGATAGGAGATTCAATGGTTAGAGGAACAGACTGGAGATTCTGGGGTCGAGAGCAAGACTCCCAGTTGGCATGTTGCCTCCCAGGTGACAGGGTCAGGGATGTGTTGGATCAAGTCTACAGGATTCTTAAGGGGAAGGGTGAGCAGCCAGAAGTCATGGTACACATCGGTCCCAATGACATAGCTAGGAAAAGGGATGTGGACCTGAAAAGTGAATACAGCGAGTTAAGATGGAAGCTAAAAGACAGGACAAGCAGAGTAGTAATCTCAGGATTGCTACTGATGCCATGGGCTAGTGAGGCTAGGTACAGAGAGTGAGGGCAGCTGAACACATGTTTGCAGGAGTGGTGTAGGAGAGAGGGTTTCTGATACATAGATCATTAGGATACATCTGGGGAAAGTGGGAACTGTACAAGGAGGACGTGTTGCACTTGAACTGGAGGGGCACCAATATCCTGTGCAGGAGGATTGCTAGAGGTCTTTAGGAGGGTTTAAACTAGTTTGGCAGGAGGATGGCAACTGGAGATACAGATCAGAAGATAGGGAGGAATGTGAACAGGCAGATGGAGCGTGCAGAAAGTCTGTGAAGAATGTGAGGAATGTTAAACAGTTAATAGGGCAAAGTTGCAGTCAATGTGATTGTTTGAAGTGCGTCTATTTTAATGCAATAAGTGTCAGAAATAAGGGTGATGAACTTAGAGCATGGATCAGTGCTTGGAGCTATTACGAAGACTTGGATATCACAGGGGCAGGAATGGTTGTATCATGTTCCAAGGTTTAGATGTTTCAAAAGGAATAAGGAAGAAGGTAAAAGAGATGGGACAGTGGCACTGCTAATGTGGGGATTGTATCGCAGGGATAGTATCATACCTGCAGAAAGGGAGATTGTCGAGGAGGGTTTGTCTACTGAGTCAGTATGGGTGTAAGGTCAGAAACAGGAAAGGAGCAATCACTTTATTGGGAGTTTTGTACAGACTCCCTAATAGCAACAAAGACATGAAGGAGCAGATTGGGAGGCAGATTTTGGAAAGGCGCAAAAGTAACAGGGTTGTTGTCATGGATAACTTTAACTTCCCTAATATTGATTAGAACCTCCTTAGTACAAATAGTTTGGATGGAGCACTTTTTGTCAGGTATGTCCAGGAAGGATTATTAGGCTGACTAGAGGGGAGGCCATATTGGATTTAGTGTTTGGCGACGTGTCAGATCTCTCGGTGGGAGAGCATTTTGATGACAGTGATCACAACTCCCTGACCTTTACTATATTCATGGGGAGGGATAGGAACAGATTGTATGAGAAAGTATTTAATTGAGGGTGGGGAAATTACAATGCTATTAGGCAGGAATTGTGGAGCACAAATTGGGAACAGATGTTCTCAGGAAAATGCACAACAAAAATGTGGACGTTGCTTAGGGGGCACTTTCTGCAAATGCTGGATAGATTTGTCCCACTGAGGCAAGGAAGAGATGGTGGGGTGAAGGAACCTTGGATGTCAAGAGGTATGGAACATCTACTCAAGAGGAAGAAGGAAGCTCACTTAAGGTTGAGGAAGCAAGGATTAGACAGTACTCTAGAGGCTTACAAGGTAGCCAGGAAGGAACTGAAGATCAGATTTAGGAGAGCCAGAAGGGGGCATGAAAAAGCCTTGGCAGGTAAGATTAAGGAAAACCTCAAGTTTCCACACTTACGTGAGGAACAAGAGGATGGCCAGAGTGAGGATAGGGCCAATCAGGGATAGTGGAGAGAACGTGCCTGGAATCAGAGGAGCTGGCGGAGTTCCTTAATGAATACTTTGCTTCAGTATTCACTAGTGAGAGGGACTTTGTCATTTGTGAGGACAGCATGTAACAAGCTGATATGCTCAAACAGGTTGATGTTAAGAAGAAGGATGCGTTGGAAATTTTGGAAAACATGAGAATAAATAAGTCCACTGGACTAGATGGGACATACCCAAGGTTCATATGGGAAGCAAGGGAAGAGATTGCTGCACCTTTGGCAATGATCTTTGCACCCTCCAGTAGTTCAAATGTTACCTCCTTGTTCAACAAAGGGAATAGGGATAACCCTGGCATTTACAGATGAGTTAATTTTATCTTGGTGGTGGCCAAATTATTAGAGAGGATTCTGAGAGACGGAGCTTATGATTATTTGAAAAAGCATAGTTTGATTAGAGATAGTCAGCATGGCTTTGTGAAGGGCAGGTCATGCCTCACAAGCCTTATTGAATTCTTTGAGAATGTAACAAAACACATTGATGAAGGTCGAGCAGTGGATGGGATGTATATGAATTTTAGCAAAGGCATTTGCTAAGGTTCGCCATGGTGGGCTCATTCAGAAAGTAAGGAGGAATGGGATACAGGGAAATGTGGCTGTCTGGATACAGAATTGGCTGACCAACAGAAGTTAGAGGATAGTAGTAGATGGAAAATATTCAGCCTGGAGTTTGGTGACAAGTGGCGTTTCCCATGATCTGTTCTAGAACCTTTGCTTTTTGTGATTTTTACAACTGACTTGGATGAAGAAGTGAAAGGGTGGGTTAATACATTTGCCGATGACACAAAGGTTGGTGGAGTTGTGGATAGTGTGAAGGGCTGTTGTTGGTTGCAACTGGACATTAACAGGATGCAGAGTTGGGCTGATAAGTGGCAGATGGAGTTCAACCTGGAAAATCATGAAATGATTCATTTTGGAAGGTCAAATTTGAATGCAGATTACACGGTTAAAGGCAGGATTCTTGGCATTGTAGAGGAACAGAGGGATGTTGGGGTCCACGTATATAGTTGCCATTCAAGTTGATAGGTTTGTTAAGAAGATGTATGCTGTGTTAGCTTTCATTAGCAGGGGGAATTGAGTTTAAGAGCTCTGAGATAATGCTGCAACTCTATAAAGCCCTAATTAGACCATACTTGGGATATTGTGGTTGCCTCATTATAGGAAGGATGTGGAAGCTTTAGAGAAACTGCAGGGGAGATTTACCAGGATGTTTCCTGGACTGGAGGGCTTGTCTTATGAAAGCAGGTTGAGGGAGATAAGGCTTTTTCTCATTGGAGCGAAAAAGGATGAGAGATGACTTGATAGAGGTGTATAAGATGATGAGAGGCATAGATAGAGTGGATAGCCAGAGACATTTTCCCAGGTCAGAAATGACTATCATGAGGGTTCATAATTTTAAGGTGATTGGAGGAAGTTTTGGGGAGTTGTTAGAGGAAGGTTCTTTACTCGGAGAGTGGTGAGTGCATGGAATAAACTGCCAGCAGTTGTAGTAAAGTCGGATGCATCAGGGACATTTAAGCGACTCTTGGATAGGCACATGGATGATAGTAAAATGAAGGGTATGTAGGTTAATTTGATCTTAGAGTATGATAAAAGGTCAGCACAACATCGAGGGCTAGATGGCATGTTTTGTGCTGTACTGTTCTATGTTCTATGTTTATCCTTTTTGTTTAATCTTTGTGTAGACATTGCCCATAAGTTCAGTTTGGAAGACATCAGGATCGACTTTAGAGATGCAAAACATGATTCATTTTCAGATCTCGCATCCCAATAAAGAAATCTATTCATTCATTCCTTCATTGCCAGGCCAGATCAAGAAGGTAAAGAGCATGTTATATCTGTCTTTGAATTCAGAGATACTCTATTATTGATATACACTTATTCTCTTGGTCAACTTTTGGCACTTGCGTAGGTTAGATGTGTCTTGTGATTCTTGGGGACAAAATGATTGATAACATTCTGTGATCACATTCATAATAGAGCACTGAAGGAATGTCTTGTCTTAAAAAAGGAGAATAAATCTAAAAGGGCATTTGAAATGAGAATAAATGAGCATTAAGACAGCATTGTGAATCTGAAAAGAATTTAAGGATGGCAATTATTGACCAGTTTTTAAAATTCACTGGATTAATAGATGTCATAAATTGAAGGAAATAAATTGAACTTTAATTTCTGCAGCTAATAAATAGCAAACAAATTACTGTGCAGTATAACGGCACACTGACACAGCATTAATAATAAATTTAAACTTCTGATGTTAAAATCTGCTGAAAGAATTATTGCATGGTACAATGGCATGATAATAATTTTGCAAATGTGTTTTGTTTTAATAAAAGCAAGAAGAGGGAAAAGGTAATACACTACACAATTTAAGCATTACATTCACTAACTAAGTTAGAGCAATTGTACTGAATTATACTCAATATATAACTGAACAGTACAGATGAGTATTCATATTGTTTTACTCATTGTCCATTTACAGGTATTAACCATATGAAATGCCAAGTCAATGATTAACTCTAGATCTTTCTATAAACTTCACCTTTAGCAAATTCTACAGCAGAACATATACATATTCCCACCAGTGCTAACCAGTTTCCCACTTATTTAATGACTTCATTTGTCACTGTTTTGCCTATTTACTGATCAAAAATAACTCCTTCTGCAAGTTACTTCATCTTCCACACCTTCAACTGATCACTTCCCCAATTTCACATCGTCTGTGAACTTAATCAACTTCTATTGCCTCTCTGATCCCAAGTTATGAATTTACTGTCTGATTCAGAAATTATGTGTGATTGCCATCTTGTGTTCCTAATAACATAAGAATTTGAGAGACGTTGAATTAATTATTGGCCTGTTCCTGTGGTTGTCACTGTGCAGCATGTCCACAGTGAGGCACTGTCATCAACATTAGTCATCTTCATCATTTCTATTGACTTCTAGAACATTAATAATTGTTTTAATTTTGGCGATGCCTTGGAAATAAATATTCAATGTATCTGTTTGCTAAGGAACAAGATGTGTGGATGCTGGAAATCTAAGATAAAAGCAGAATTTAAGAAATATCCAGAAGATCTGCATCATCTATAGAAAGAGTCAGGTGAAGTTAACAGAGAAACAAAGTTTCAAGTCAATGATGATTAGTTAGAACACATTTACTAAAATATTTTAGTAGCTGAAAATGGCAAATGGTTTGATTTAGCCTATCAGCAGACTCTTTTAATGATAATGATCTGTTGAGAGGAACAAACACAGAAAGTGCTGAAGGAACTCAGCAAGTGTGGAAGCATCTGAGGAAAAAGACTCAAACTCAGAGTTAACATTTCAAATCCAATCTGATTCTTACAGAATCATAGACTTATACAGCATGGAAATAGACCCTTTGGTCCAACCAGTCCATGTCGAACCTAATCCCAAACTAAACTAGACCCACCTATCTGCTCATGGCCCATAATCCTCCGAACCTATTTATTCATGTATGTATCTAAGTGCCTTTTGAATGTTGTATATGTGACTACATCTGCCACCTCCTCAGGAAGTTGATTCCACATGCAAACCACCCTCTGTGGAAAATATTTGCCCCTCATGTCATTTCTTAAATTTCTCTCTGCTCACCTTAAAAATATACCCCCTAATCTTAGGAAATCCCCTTCCTAAGGAAAATGCAGCTACCATTAAACCTGTTTATAACTGACATGGTCTTATAAATCTCTATAAGATCACCTCTCAACCTCCGATACTCCAGTCAAAAAGAAAAGTCCCAGCCTATTCAGACTTTCTTTATTACTCAAAACTTCCATACCCAGAGTCATAATTGACTCAAAACATTAACTTTGTTTCTTTTTCCTCAGATCTTGCAAGATCTGCTGAGTTTCTCCAGGACTATCTGTATTTGTTCCAGATTCCCAACACCTGCAGTATTTTGCTTTTGTTTGATGCTATCGGAAAAAGATTGGCTATTCAGCTCATTAAGAAATACAAGGATACGGCAAATGAAACATAATGTGAGAAAATGTGAAATTGTCCATATTGGCAGGAATAATAAAAAGAAGCATATTGTCTACATAGTGAGAGGTTGCAGTGCTGAGATGCAGAAGGATCTGGATGTCCTAGTGTCTTACCAGCACAAAATGGTGGAATAGAGATCCAGCAAAAAAGTAGGAAAGTTAATAGAATTTTATAATTTATCACAAGGGGAAATTGAATCCAAAAATTGAGATGTTATGCATCGTTGATACTGGTCATTCTAAGATTCAGGAGTCTGAACTCCTTTTGGTTTTGTTATTTAAGCAAGAATATAAATGCATTGAAAGCAGTTTATAAACAATTTACCAGATGGACAGCTTATCTTTTGAGGAAAGATTGGATAGACTACGTTTATATCCTCTGAGGTTTAAAAGAGTAATGCAAGACCTATTGAAAAATATAAGATTCTGACAGTTTTTGACAGAGTAGATGTGGACAGAATGTTTCCTCTTATGAACTAGAGGTCATAGTTTAAAAATCAGGGGTCACCCACTGAAAATAGCGATGGAGCTTTTCTTACTTTAAGAGGGTCATGAGTCTTTGAAACACCCATCCTGAAAAAAAATGGTGGTAGCAGAGTCTTTGAATATTTTTAAAGTAGAGGAAACTGATTCTTTTGAATTTAGGGGGCAAAAGCTTCTCAGGGATATGCAAGAATTTGGAAATCAGATCAGCCACAATCTTATTGAATGGTGGAACAAGTCTGAATGGGCCACTCCTGCTCCTTGTTTGTATGTCCTCAATTATATTCAATTATGGATAAATCATACTCCAACTCAATTTGGCTGCCTTTGATCCATATTCCTGATGTTCTGAACAAACAAAAATCTGCCAATTTTAGTGTAAAATGCTAGTTGCTTAAAGATACAGCTTTTTGAGTGTTCCATTTCTTTTAATGTGAAAAAATGGTTCTGGCTTTCATTACTGAATGGCCTCAGTTCTAACTAGGACTGTTCCACATGCATTGTGTATTGCAGGACTTTGCCACCCTTTCTACCATCTGTAATGTTAGAACAAGAGAAGTTCTGCCCATTGTTTCCTTAATAACATTAAGAGCTGAAACAATGTTGGGGCAAAGAAATTTTTCATCATTAAAATTAACTGCCTACTATTTCTCAAATTGTTAAAATATATCAGGATAGATTCATGAATGGATCAAAAATCATGCAGGGGCATGCTAAATTTTCAAATATATTTTCATACCATGAAGCTCTTTGCTAGAAATATTAATGTGTCAAGACTACCCTTTTACCATTTCCAATTATAATTTGCTGTGTGGCCAACTGAGGGTAGCATTAATCTTGCCTTACCAGTGTTCTGTTTAATGAGAATGGGATGAGTGCAGACCTTAAACCATTTCTGATCACGTGAGATCTCTATAAATTAAAACTGGTGGTAAGTGTTAATTGCTCCATTTTCTGGTGCTTTCTGAAAATCATCAAATTGACATAGAAGCAGATAATCATTTGTTGAACAGATATCAGGATCTACTGACTCTGCACCAATAATAAATCCAGTGCACACATCCTCTGATCAGCTTCCTGAATGTCACAAAGCTGCTGCTTTGTTACAATCAATGGAATCCTAAATTTTGCCTAATTATACCAAGACTATGTTGAAATAAACACATCAACAATGCATCAGTGTGTTAATGATGCAACGACAATTGGTTCTGGTTGCTTGCAGGCGGATGTCATTGTAATGGGACAAGACAATGCAATATGTTTTTCTGCCAATTGTGATGCAACAGTTGCTGTCTGATTCTGAAATTAAATAAGTAGCAAGTTTGTAAACATACATGCTGGCATGCTACAGAGAATATGAATTCAGGATTAACCAAGACAGTTTTCAGTACTTGAATTTAGTTTCAAACAAAATGCAGAAATAATGCGAAATATCAGAAAAGTGACATATGAACACTAGCTTTGTCATAAATCCCAACTTATTCCCTAGTGTCCTTTAGTTAAAGAAGATTTGCTATCTTTACCTGGTCAAATCTAAATGTGACTAGTCCCATAACTGCCCCATGAAGTGGCCTGGTAACCAATTCAGTTGTTGTATCAAACTGCTACAATAGAGGTTCACCAGCATCATCCTGTAACAATTATGGTGTTGGTGACATTTCAAGTATGCCTGGAAATGAAGTACAGGACAACATTTCTATTGTCACATCAAGATAATAGAATGTGTTTTTTTCTTCAATAGTCTTGAAATTGTTGCCACCTTGAGAGTGTGCTCTCCAAAAATCCACTTTGTATTCAGTGCGCCAATCCAGGAATTTGTGGAATCCACATGGCATGAAAGTGAATAACAAAAGCCATCGTTTTCAATACACTGCTGTAAAGTGCAGAATCCTAGATATGCCATAAATGACACAACAAAGCTTGGGAAGGTGGCATGGTGGCTCAGTGATTAGCACTGCTGCCTCACAGCACCAGGGACCTGCGTTCAATTTCCACCTTGGGTGACTGTGTGGAGTTTGCGCATTCTCCCCGTGTCTGTGTGAGTTTCTTCTGGGTGCTCCAGTTTGGTCCCACAATCCACAAATGTGCAGGTCAGGTGAATTGGCCATGCTAAATTGTCCATAGTGATGGGTGCATTAGTCAGGGTAAATATAGGACAGGGGAATGGGTCTGGGTGGGTTACTCTTCGGAGGATCGGTGTGGACCTGTTAAAGCAGGTGGCACGGTGGTTCAGTGGTTAGCACTGCTGCCTCATAGCGCCAGGGACCCAGGTTCAATTCCCGCCTCGGGCAACTGTCTGTGTGGAGTTTGCACATTCTCCCCATGTCTGTGTGGGTTTCCTCCGAGTGCTCAGGTTTCCTCCCACAGTCCAAAGATGTGCAGGTTAGGTGAATTGGCCATGCTAAATTGCCCGTAGTGTTAGGGGCATTAGTCAGGAGTGAATGTAGGGAAATGAGTCTGGGTGGGTTGCTCGTCAGAGGGTCGGTGTGGACTTGTTGGGCCGAAGGGCCTGTTTCCACACTGTAGGGAATCTAATCTTACTCTTCCAACAAAGAGACTGAAAAGTCAGGAAGGACAAGATCCTTCATCGTAATGGGCCCAACTACAAACTGCATGAATAGGATAGGGAGTGATAAAGGGAGGAACTGATCTCAGAATTTCTAATCCCTGACTGTTCTTGTAGCCCCAGTATTTATATGGCTAATCTAGTTCATTTTCTGATTAATGGTAACCCACAGGATGTGGAGAATAGGAAATTGATTCAGCAATGTTAATATCATTGAATATCAAGGGGACATGGGTTGCTTCTCTCTGGGTGGAAATTGTTATTGCCTGGCACTCAGGTGGTGCATTTGTTACTAGTCATTTATCAGCCCAAGCCAGGATATTATTTAGGTCTTGCTGCATGTGGATATGGATTACTTCAGTATCTGAGAAGTCATGAATGGTACTGAATACTTTGCAATTTTCAGCAAACATTCTTAACTTATGAGAGTGTGGGAAAGGGTGTTAGGGTCGATGAAATAGCCAAAGATGGTTAGGTTGTGGACACCACCCTGAAGCACTCTTTGCAGTGATATCTTGGGACCGAGATAATTGATCTCCAATAACTACAACCATCTCCCTTCATGGAAACATGTCTCCAACCAACAGAGACTTTTCCTCAATTCTTATTATCTTCACTTTTACCAGGACTCCTCGATCCACACTCGTTGAAATTGTGGTACTTATGAGATATACATGAACAATATTCAGTGTGATTTTAAATGGCGCATTCATTCTCAGAACATTATGAAGAAGGTCAGATGGTAGCTTTTACATATCGAAACTTTGATTGCTCGTTGGGGTACAGAGGATTAGATAAATATTCTCTTGTGTGTCAAATTGGGTTTTGCTGCTTGTTCTCACACACGAGAAGACAATTCTTGCTACCTCAAGCCTCATCCCTCACTACCTTCAGAAAGTCCTCTAACTTTGGTATCATTTGAGATCTGTATGCTTCTGTAATTCTGGCCTATTAGACATGACCAGTTTTAGCCTGGCTGCTCTTTCACCTTCTGGGTGCCCTTAGACTCTGGAATTTCCTCCTTGAGCCTCCCCACCTCCTCAACTCTTTTTTTTTTCCCTTCAAGATCTTTAAAGTCCTGTGCCTTTAACCTAGTGTTTGTCTCCCATCCTAACACCTCTCTTCCAAGGTTCAGTGATGTTTGCTAGGTCTCCTATGAGATGGATTACTATGTTAAATGTTGCTATGTCTTGCTGTCTTTGTGGTGTATCCCATAGTATCATTCAATAGAGCATCTTATGGTTTGATTTGGTGGTATTTTCAATGGAGACCAGCAGAGTATCCTACTTTTGCAATGTAATTAACATAATTATCTAATGATCTGTGTATCATCTAATACAGGGAGACAGCTTCATGTGCAGATATTTTCACTATATGTTTAATGATCAAATAAAATGGATACTGCAAGGAATCACATAATGAATTTCTACTGCAATAATCTATAAATAACGTGTTCTGTTGCAAAATTACTTTCTGTGACATGATCATCTATCTAGTGAATGGTCCCAAAGTGTGTTTTGAATAGAAAATATAGAGGTGGAAGCTGAATGTGAAGTGACCCTCAAGTGTCCCTTTTGCACATGACATCATCTCTCTCTATTGTTTAAGACCCAGAGTTTTAGCAAGGAATCCAATCTCTTGGATATCTATACGATAACATTATAGATGGATCAACACACCACAGACCAAATTTTGCTCATGACACAGTAAATGTCACAAATAGGAGCTAAATGGTGCAAAAGGAATTGATCATGGATCAAGGATTGATGAACTCTTTGGGTGGGTTTATTGAAAACAGTAAACACATTGTAAGTGAAGAATCAGGCAATAGCTCAACTGTTTCCTGTGTGTTCAGCTTGCAAATCTATAGAAGTTTCAAAAACAGAAGTTGTTGGAAAAGCTCAGCAGGTTTGGCAGCATCTGTTAGCATTTCAGATCCAGTGACCCTTTCTCAGAAGACTCAATGCCCAGGTACACTGTGATGTAAATTGAGGACTTATACACATAATTTTAATGCTACTTGGTGAGAGGTTCAGGCTGATTTTTGAGTTAGGCAGTGAGTTTTTCTTTGTGTACCTGAAGTCAATAATTAACTTGTAAGTATTTTTGCAACCATAATTATTTATTATAAAACCAGCTTTGAAGCCTGCCAATTGTGTCAATAAATATATGCACTATTGGACTTTTGTTTATTTTAGACTGTTTTCAACACTGCATGGTAAACAATGGGGCCTCAGAGGTTTGTCTGGAGATGTGTTAAAGATAAAGGTAAAGCTGTCATAGTCCTATCAGACCATAGGACCGTTCTCTCACTAGAGAGAGAAAGAGACAGAGAGAGAGAGAGAGAACTGGTAAGCTTCAGAGAACATCCATAACTGAGGTTTTGACATTGAGTGGTTTGGTAGAGAACAGTGGTCCTGAGGAGGACTGATAGATAGAGTGAATTAGATTATCTTGAAGTGAAAAAGTTCATATTAGTCCCAGACCAAAAGTGCTGGGATAAAAAACCCCACAAATGGTAATTAAAGTTGTAAACAGTGAAGTTGAGGTGTTGGTTGCTCTGTGAAGAAGCTATTTGCAGTTCCATGTGAAGTTGCAAGTGACTGAACACTACACAGCAGTGTTAGGACTAGAGACCCTGATGTTAGTATTGTACAAATCGTGTTTGTGAGAACTATACCAGGAGTAGTGTTTTGGTTACTGTACAAAAACTGTTTTGTTTCATTTCAATTTAAAACAATCGTTTAAGGTCAATGGAATTATTTGTTTACTGTGTGTTTAAAATATTTGAATCTGTATTGGATTATTTCTTCACTTCTTTTGTTCCTAAACTTTGGTGTTGTTAAAGCAAAATCTGCAGATTGCCTGCTTACCCTGAGGTACCATCTTCTTAAAGCCAAAGTAAAAAAAAAATCAATCAATCCATGGTCATGAAGAACCATAGACATCTTGAAGAAGTAAAATCGAACATCTGATTCTCTTCAAAGTCTCTATAATGATATCTATTGCACCAAGTATTACATTGTTCATTCATTAGATGAAGGTTACACTAACTGGCCATCATTAATTTTCCATCCCTTAGTTGTTTTTGAGAAGGTAGTAGCGAGCTGCCTTCCTGAATCACTGCGGTCTAGGTATTGTAGGTAGACACACAATTCCATGAGAGAGGAAATTCCAGAATTTTGGAATCACTGTGAAATAACCAAAATGCACGAATCCATCATCAACACCAAAGGAATAATACGTTTCTGTGTCAGGATGGTGCATGGCTTGGAAGGGAATTTGCAATTAGTAGTGTTCCCATCTATCTGTTGCTCTTGACCTTTGTGATTATAGTGAAATTAGAAGGTAATTTTTGAAAGGAGTCTTGGCGAATTTCTGCAGGTGAATTTATAAATGTCACCTGAAACTAGTTGGCAATAAGCAATAAGCTACATATTCTTGACTTCAAAGACTCCATTAGTCAGACCAGGATTTGTTTTCCTCTACTGCCCCACACCAAGCAGGCCCTGTCATTCCCTACACTCAAAGAGGACAGTGGCAACAACTATTGTATGTGCTGTAATACCAGCCATTGGCAGAGAATAGTTGGATTAGAGTGTTGCCACCAATCTTCATTTCTATACTGCATTTAAGGGCTTGTTTGGTTAACAGTGGCAGAAGGTGAACTTTTAATGAGGTTTAACAGGAAGAGCCAGATGGCTGAACAGTACTATATCGTTCATTGCATTATTACAGTAGGCATGTATTATACTGGCTGCCTAGACATAATTGCAAAGACTATCAGGAATCTGGGAAGGCACATTTGACTCCATTGAGATCTGGAAGTTGATTCTTCTCTTCCCTGGTGAAGACATTGTCAGATTGGTTGGGGATTAATGCTTTCTACATCATCAATCATTTTAGAACCATTAACCTATAGGTCACCAACTTTGATTGTGAGCAGCACTCATAAAGGTATTCCAGCAGATTTAACTGGACTGCTCATACAACACTTGGTGAGCAGCAATGGAAGGTCTTCAGACTCGTCTTTATGTTGCCTGCCATACAAAACAGTTGGCAGTAGGGAAGAGCTGAAGACGTAAGATTGTGGCAGAAGGAACCCGTCTTCAGTAATCCTCAATAAGGAAGAATGTACCAGTGAAGAGTTAAAGCATTCAAGACCTGATAGGAGATGTATGAGACATGTTAGCAACACCCCAGAGAAGGAACTCTGAAGCAGATACAAAATGTGTCGCGAGGTAGTGATCTTTCAAAATAGTCCCAAACTGGAGTTCAGCGATGCGTGAACTGGCATCAGAACGTCCATGAGTGAATACAACTCAAATCCCTGGAGGGCCAGAGGAATCTTTACAATAGTCAAGTAATCCCGGCTGGAAAAGCAAGCTAAAATAATTTGTTACAGCTTACATTGAATCTTAGGAATACAGTGAGTGGGCATCATGTGTTATGGCTATAAGAAAGAATTAAAACGTCACAAAAGAAATATTATTCCAAGGTCACAGATCCTGGGTTATTGCAACATTGATAGTTCAAGTGGTATTGTTGGTCAGATTAAAACTCTTAATTGACCTGGTCTACTGATGCAATGGGGACAAGGTTTGGGGGAATTTATTCAGATCAAGGAAAGGATGAGAGATTGTTCATGATGGATATGATAAAGGCAAGAATCATTTATTTAACATATAATTTCATGAATCATTCAGTTTAACTGTGATAGAAGTGGGATTGATTTTTTTAAAACCTGCCAAAGAAAAGATTTATAAACTCGAAGCTGAAAAAATAAATGTACAGCTGTGCATGGTGTTTCAGCTTGTCATGGGGTAAAAGGAGCAACAAATACCTTTGAAGAGGCACTGAAAATCTTTGACAATTATTTCATGCTCAGAACTAATAAAATTATGGAGAGAGCAAAATTTATGCAACTGTTCAGTAACCAGGAAAATCCATAGATGATTTCATGAATGATCTCCGCAAAATAATCGTAAAAATTAACTATGATGGTTTTAATCCAAAATTCATACGAGACCGATTTGTTGTAGTAATTGCTGATGAGATTTTGTCAGACATAACACAGTCCTGACTCTCAGGCAGTTCCCAGATGACTATGAAGCAGAGATCTTGTAGCAAATCGAGTGAATCTTTAGAAGGCTTGGTCAACTATGGAACAGGAGATCAGCAAAGTCCATTCAATTTTGGACAAACAATTAAGATTGCATGCCTCATTGATCACTCCATTTCAGAGATTTTGTTTCAACAGATTATCATTGAGGGTCACCTTGGCCTTGTAGATTTCCAAAGACTTTTGTTATAATCCCAGCTGATGTTATTGTCAGACAAATGAACTTCTGCACTGAAACCTAACTTGACAGAGTATATTTTGTTTTGGTTTGATTTTAATGAGATGGTCCATCATCGAAACATAAGCACACAATGTTTGAACAATAAAACCAAATGACATAAAAATAAAAATAAATAAATAGTTTGATTTATTCTAACACAATGCAGATTATTATAAACAGGCAATATAATTTACTTAATACCAAAGTACTTATTTAGAATTTTTAAAGAAATCACCCATTTTTACAATACTAACAATTGTAAGAGAAAAAATATTTTCCAACACATCAATAGATTTAAGGTTGCCATAACTTTGACTCCTAGACAGGAAATGCTGATAGTTTCTTCCTGGATCTATCATATGCAACAATATAGATTTACTCAGCTTGAAAAACCTCTTCAGGGTTTTATCCCAACATTTCTGATTTATTGTAAGCTATTCTGATTTTATGATATGTTCTCTTCTCATGTGCATTGTTCTATACATCTATTTCAATCTAAGCACTTTAAATACGTGCACAAAAATAAATTAAAACTGAAAAAAAAAGCCTCTCTCTAAGGTATGGAACATTTACTTAAACATAAAATCATCTCAAACCTAGAAACTTCTAGCACAGCTAACAGGGACCCATTAATGCTGCCAAAGAAGCTCATAGAAACCATTGTAAAAGGAAACATCATGACTACAGAAATAGTTACAGGTTACTTATTAACTTTAGACACAGAAAATACACACATTTCTAATCCAATCTTAAAATCAATGATATTGATAAAAATATACATCAGACAATTTATATCACACATTCCTAAATTTACAAGACCTTCACAAAATCTTATAACTTGTGGCTGATATATTGGCCCATGGGGAAAAGGTTGAAGAACATGATTGTCAAATACATACAGTCCTAAAAAGCTTACAAGCGGAAGGGCTTATCCTTAATGGGTGTGAATTGGCCAAAGAAAAATTTTTTTTTTAGTTTGGGGAAAATATGTTGCGATTGAGATGAAGGCTGCTCAGTCACATTGGTCTGAAATGTAAGTCATTGGTCTGAACTTTGCCACAAAAATCAAGTATGAATCTTTTGATTCTGACCTGGAAGAGAAAGAACTGGTAAGGATACCTCAAAAAAAGCAAAGGTTTTAACTTCACCTGATAGGTGTTCGCCTATAAAGCCATATACATTGAGGGAAAACTGCATGTGCACTCTCTCCAGACCAACGGTTGATCAACTTTCCATGACTTTATTCATGATATCAAGTCATACATCCAGTCCACATTGACAGAACAGCCAGCAAGCCACAAATGGTGTGACCAAATCTGAGAAGACCAATTGAGGTTGGCTCATAGAAGCACAGAAACAGAGAATATAGGAGCAGGAATTGGCCATTCAGCCCTTTGTGAATCTGTTCTGCCATTCAATATGATTATGGCTGATCATCCAACTCTGTACCTTGTTCCTGTTATCTCAGCCTCTGATTCAGGCACTCTGTTTCTCACCTTTTGATCCCTTTCGAAAAAAGAAAATAATTCTGAGAAAACTATCTGAAAATGCGTCAGAATTGTGCAGTGCAAAGACCCGGTTGGTTGGCCATGAAACTATATTTTGAGCATGGACAGCATTTTACAGCTGTGGCCAATATACAAGTGAGTAAAGACTGGGCATTCCAGATTCACCTTGCATAGGTGACCTTGGGGAAGCCGCACCAAGGCCCCTTGGGAATCACCAAGTATAGCCAAAACGTTTTGTCAATTTTATGTTGCCCGAGGATTTCCAAGGACATTGAGGATACCATCACCGACTGCAAGACAGTGCTACCCACATACTGAGAGCCATCAGTACTAGTCACATTCCTCACAGGGCAGTAATCTATTTGTTTTTGTCAGAAGGTTTCACCTCATTGCCATTAATTACTACCGTTAATGGATAGAGGATTGAAAAATTGCACACCACGATGAATGTGGTTATCAGAGTCTTCAATGAATATTTTGTAATATATCTTGCTTTTTATGTGACTGTTTTGAACAACTGGTTACACTTTGCTAACAGATGCTTAAGTAAATCTTTTACCTGTTCTGGATTTGAACATGCCACAAGCTCAATAAGAGACACATAATTAAATGGGGAAGCAAAGCAATGGGTCAAGTCAGTCAAGTCAATCTGAGAGAAGAATACACACTTCTATACTAGGCTATTCAATTATAAATCCAGCATACTCCAATAAGGTCCAGTACATCAAGTTGCAAATGGTGAGGAAAGAGAAGACCCTGGTTCCCATCTTAATAAAGTGGTTGACTACATATTCAAGTCAACAGGATGTATAGAATAAGGAGCAGCCCTGTAGTGTGCAAGAAGCCATGCACTAATGTAGGCACTAACTTGCAAAACACTTGCTATGTTTTAGATAGAGGAATCAGGTATGCATCAGGCTTCTGAACCAGAAAAGCACTGTCAACTATTGGAAAACCTATCCAAATAATAGATTCAATACCTATTATTAATTAACTGCTCTAATATATTAACATCTGATAAACACACCCTTTGGCAAAAAGGTAAAGTCAGACATAAATCCTTACATGCAGTTCTCCAATTCAGGATGAAATAACATCTAAAGAGATTTCAGAGAAAGTAGAAGCTAGGAATCATTTACTGAATCTCCAACTCTTTTGGACCCCAAACAGCTTCTGAGTGCTACAGCTAAAAGAAAAAGCCAAAAAGCCTGGACTGTGAGAGCTGGTCATTTCCCTTCCATTGTTCCAACTGTTTAAAAAAAAACCCTAAAAACCTCTTAATCCATTTTTTGTACCCAGTACGGCCCTCTGCCTTTACAACCTGTATTCGAGAAAACCCAGGATAAAATAACCTTTTTAAAGTGACAGTATCATCACACCAAGGTTTAAAAGGATTTTCTTATGATGGTAGGTTCAGTGTGTTGGGCTTGTGCTCATTGGAGTTCAGAAGACAGGAGGCACACTTATTAAAACACAATATTCCTAGGGGGCTTGACAGGTAGGTCAAGAGGAAATAATCTCAGAATAAAAGGACATACATTTAAGAGAAGGAGGTGATTTTTTTTTTTCTTCTCAGAGGGTAGAGAATATGTGAATTCTTTACCTCAGAGGGCTGTCAAAACTGGGTCATTTGATATGTTCAAGATAGACAAAATTTTAGTGAGTAAGGAAATCAAGGGAAAAGGCAGAAAAGTGAAGTTAAAGCTGACTCTTTGATCAACTATGATCTCACTGAATAACATAGCAGACTTGATGGGCCAAATGGCTCACCTCCATTTCTAAATCTTTTGGATTTAGTGTGGCATTAATGATTTCAACATTAAAGTCATCCCACTTATCACAGTCTTCATGTCCTAATTGTCTTCCATTCATTGAAAATTTAGATCTCAGACCTGTGTTGCTAATTTTTCAGTGCTTTTCACATATTAATATTATATTTTTCTTGCCATTTGCACAGCTGAATAGGTCAATTTATAGTATTTGCATACTCTATGTGTCCCCCATCCTGACTGCTGTCATTTTGGTGCAGCCATCAACTTGCAGGATTGTATAACTGGTTTTGGAGTTCAGGCCTGCTTTATGGCTTTCCCATAAAATCTGGAGAAACAAAATTCTACAATATTTTGGACGAATGCATCATACCAATGTTTTAGCAGGAAATACGAAATTAAAATTTGTTTTGATTTCTAAGCAGAACAGAAATGACCAACAACTGTAAAAATAAAGAGTGTAACAGTATTCACTGTTAAAACAAAAGAGAAATATTAATTCATTTGTTGTGCCCACGTTTAAAAACATGTTGGATTGGTTCTGATGAAGGAATGTAAACCAGGATCACTAATATGTTTTTACTCTCTTTGCAGATACTAATGCTGTGAAATTTGATCATTTCTCTTTTTATGTCATGATTGCATGATTGTTTCTTCTCACTGAAGAATTTTCATTGTCATTGAGCGAATTGTTTGATCCCAAGTGGTCAATGGAAAAGATCTTCCTAGTTAAAGGCAAACAGCTGTATGCCTTCTTATCAGTCATGGCAGAGATTATAAATGCAGGGAGGTTATGTGGAGCTGTACCGAACTTTGGTTAGGCCACAGCTGAAGTATCACGTGGGTTCTTGTCATCTCACTATAAGAAACATGTGACAGCACTGGAGGGGGTGCAGAAGAAATTCACCAGGCTATTGCCTGGGATGGAGCATTTCAGCAAAAAGCTGAATAAGTATGAGTGTTTTTCTTTGGAGTGGAGAAAGTTGAAGAGCTACCTGATGAAGGAGGAGCACTCAAAAGCTAGTGCTTCAAAAATAAACCTCTTGCATAATAACCTGATATTGTGTGATTTTTAACTTTGTCCACCCCAGTCCAACTGAGGCACCTCCACATCAAGGTTACAACAGTCATGGGGAAGGAGAATAGAAAGCAGTTGTTCCCCTTAGTTAAAGAGGGCATCATTTTAAAGTGAAAGGCAGGAAGTTTAGAGAGGATTAGAGAGGGTTACATTAGATTGTGTTATTAAAGGGGATTTTATGAAAGGTTGTTTTCCACCCAGGGTATGGAGAGGGGTCTAGAATGCATTCCTGGGAGCGTAGTTGTGACAAGAAGCCTCATAATCTTTAAAACGTATCTAAATGAGCACTTAAAGTGTCATAACATTCAAGACTATGGGCCTAGTGGGGGAAAGTGGAACGAGTCCAGGTAGTGGTATATTATTGGCAGAACTTAATGGGTCAAAGGACCTTTTCTGTGCTGTGTGATTCTTTGATCCTATAATCACTATTTTCTCATGACATGGCTCTTCTGCAAATTGGAGAGATATATCCTGGTCTCCGCTTGGTAGTAAAGGATTTGTAATAAGCTTATCCCCATCAATGAGTGATTGTACTATCTCACTCCAATTTCTGTGAGCTTTTTTATTAATGATTGCAAATAGTACTGTTCAGCAACTCACTAGTCCATACTACCCCACTCCTTCTTTAGAGTTAACTGCAAATGTCATATCATGATATTGATGACTACCTCCTTAGCATATCCACTCTTATTCTGAGCTGATCAATTTTAACAGTTTATCTGGTTCAAGGTTTTATGAGATAATAACACACAGAGAAAGACCAGCTCTTCCTTCAAGCTTTCCTTAACTTTTTGAAATCTGGGACATCATGACTTGACATCTCTTGTACCCTTTGGAGCTATGCCAACTTCTGAGTGTGTCAAAAAAGGCAAGGAAGAAGAACTGAACTAATTTAAGCAAAATTCATCATTGACGCCACTTCCCCTCCCCACAACCCTCCCCCCCCCCCTAACACAAACACACAGACACAGACACACACACACACACTCAAAGTCTGTTCAAGAGATTCCATTGAGCATTCCTATCTGAACTGTAAATCCACTTGCTTTCTTGTGAATGCAATGTCTACCTTGGCCAGGGAGAGATACATCTTCCTCTTCAGGACATAAAGATTCAAGCACCACACCTGCTGACTACTCATTGTGAATACTCACTACTCTTTTGGGGAAAAGAAATATTTGAATCTCTACAGTGGGAATAGGTGTCAGAATGTATGAAAGAGCATATTAGGAGTCTTCTCCTTATCTAGGATATTCTTGACCCAGATGTGATGTTCCAAACTGCAGTAAAAATCTAAGAGAAATCTGGAGAGTACAATTTAAGTTAGAGTTGGCTTTTTTTTAGTATACAGTATAGTGTAAATAAATTTTAAAGAATGAACTATTTCAAAAACTTTCAGCGCATAGATTGAACATTATGCTCTATTCCCATCTGTGCCGTGCTGTTGTGAGTTCTTTTATTTCTGACACCAGTTATCCTTAAGGGCTGTCTGATCAAAAGTGCCACTTTGTATTGAATTATAACTGCTTGCTTCAAGTAATTTGAGACAGCTCTGAGCAAATCTCAAATTAATTCCTCACACCGAATTAAGAAACAAACATGCAGTATATTGCATATCACATTTTTTTGTCCCAAAGTGCTTCACACCCAATTAATTATCTATAAAATGTAATCACTGTTCTTTTTTTAAAGCAAAACAGCCGCTAATTTACACACAGGAAGGGTCCTATAATGATAGATTATCCTGCCCTGGAAATAGGCACATAAAGGTGATAAGGGGCAAGACACAGCAAAATATTTTCTTTTTTTATTGTGCCATAAGGTTTTGCTTTTATGAAACTATAAATGCATGTGGGGTCTCAGCTCAATAGATCAAATTGCATCATAAAAACAGCACTGTCTCAACATAGAAAATGCACTCAAATTCTAAGTGGAGCTCAAACCCACAACCTGCTGATCTGAAAGTGAAAATGCTACCAGAAGAACCATGCTGACACTTCTGAATCTTAAAGGAATGCTTCCAGGCTCACAGACAGGATTCTTTTATTCAACCAGAATAAACAGAATTAAAATATAGCTTCTACACGATGTTAGCCCTTCAACTGAAAATTTGTTAAGGAAGCTACTTACACAAAATAATTGTTAATTTTCTAAACCCTATTTCATTGTAAAAATATTTCTGTAGTTAATTAATATTGAAGTACAGAAAAAATTGCAATATTACTGTGGAAGTTACAAATGGCAATGTATTATTTAGCTCAGTTGCTGAATGTTTACATTTAAAAATAATTTCATAACATAAAACATACCTTGCATTTCAGCTTATGTTTTATGGTTTGCCAGCTCAAAAAAGACTTAGCAGAGCTGAAGGATATGTTGATGAGGTAGATGAGGTGCCGATTTCAGGTACTGTGATTTTTGGCGTACAATTTCCCATGTATATTTTTGCAGGCAGCGGCTATGAGCATCATTAATCATGACCTTTAGCATCCTGTGTCCATTCTACACAGCCGCATGCCAGGCCTGTGGGTTGTTTATCAGTGGTTTGTACTTAATGCTCTGTGATAATACCTGTTGTCTAAGACATTCATGAAAGAAGTGGAGTTGCTTGTGGGTCGTGCTCTGTCAGTTGGTGAAGGCCTCCCATTGTCAGACCAGCTTGAGCATGTTGCACCCATAGGTCTTTACGGTTTTTGTGAAGATCTGTAGCATTGGTTGTGGATGAGTTGATGGTGGCTGGTATTGAAAGTAGGTAAAAGGCTAGATCATGGTTAGAAGATGTCTAAGTACAGTTGAAAACAATACCATTGCAGGGGAAGACATTTGGAGGGTGAAATGGTCATATAAATGGTGTCTTTGGTAAGGCATCTTTTGTGACTTTGCTGTTGTTCATCAATATCCGTGAAATTCATTGCATGATAAACAACAAGTGTTTGACTCTGAATTCATCCTTGGCCTTTAGCACAGGACTCCAGTTTTTGTGTATGTTATTGCAAAAAATGTTATTCACATTAGCAGAAAGAATGAAATTCTAACTTAGCATACCACCAAATTTCATCTGCCAGCACCCCCATCCCTTGATTTTCAGCTGGAAGATGTCCTAATGTCTAAGGCCAGTGCTCTCACATAATAAACTGACAGTCTTGACACTTTCAGCTCTGTTAGGTTTGAAATTAATTTCAACATTTCAGTTAATCCAGATGTTATGACTTGTTTGAGTCTGGGCTGCATTGCCATGGTAATGCTTGATGAATAACATTGGTGCTGAACAGCTATATATGTGATAGAGTCCTTAATTGTTGCCAGGTGCAAGTGGAGAGAGAAAAAAAATCTTCCATTGTGCAGTTACGTCAACTCAAACTATCGTTTAATGAAGAGGACAAGCTACAATAGGAGGCACATGCTTAGTGTACTGCATGCAGATTTCCTCACATGACTGTCGTTTTAACAAAAAGCTCAGTTATTAATTTTACGTACAACAAAAGCAAAGACGAAATTGCCCACGTCACACACTCTTCAAACAAAATGATTCACCTCAGGCCATTAGATTCTTCACTTGTTTCATTACCTTTATTACATCAAACACTGTTGGAAAGCAATCGTGTGCCATTGTAATGGTGATGTAGAGATATTCATAAGAAAACAGACTCCAGATTAAACGAGATGTGAAACACACAACCTAATTGCTGTCTGTTATAATACAACACAAACCGATCATTAAATGGAGCACCACCACGGCTCATCAAATACAGAAATAGGAAGATCCAACTTTAATTTAGTAACAACTTATCATTTGAGATCCAGTGATATGGGGCATAACTGCTCCACTAACAACAAATACAGTAGCACAAATCTAGTTCTTCACAGCAAAGAACAACTTAGTTTTGATGCAAACAAATTGAGCTTCATAGGACTTGCTGATGTATCACTTTGTGGCTCCATTCAATAACAGCCCACATGTCCTAGTGGCATTCTCTATTCCTCTGTCAAGGAGCTTCCCCCCCTATCCCTCTCTCTCTACTTCACTTCAGTGGTTGTTTAGTAATGGGGTTCCACTGTATCACTAAACAACCATCTTAACTGGTGCTGGTCTGGAACGTTTTATTTCCTCTTTCACCCAATATGCACTCATATGTTTTGACTCTGTCCTTTGAAATGTTCTGAAGCATTCCTCTGCAGGCATGTGCCTCAAGTATTTAAACTATATAGTCCTTCGCCTATTCTGATGTCTTCAGAAATCATCAGGTGAAAGTTGAGCCTGCATTCCTCACCGAGAGCCTTATGGATAGGAGCAGGAATTGTCGAATAAACTCTTTTAAAATTGTCAGGGACGCTGCTGAATTACAGTGAGGGAAGGGACAACTTGTGTCTGTTCATTCCCACACCAATCTATTGATCTTAGTCAGAAGAAATGGTCAAATAGATTTGCAATTCTGTTGAATATTCCTTCATAGGATGTGACGATCACTGGTAAGGTCAGCATTCATTGCCTATCGGTAATCACTCTTACACTGTGTGGCTTGTTAAATCATGAGAGATGGTGTTAAGAATCAATCACATTTATGTGGGTATGGAATCACACATACAACAGACAGGGTAAGGGTGGCACATGTCCATATGTCAAGGACATTAGTGAACCAGATGGGTTTCAATAACAATTGATGCAATTACAGCACCATCACTCAATTTTTGATTTTATGAGTGGAAATTAAGTTTCAGCAACTGCTGTGTTGAGAATGTAAAGTTGATTAAAATTACTGTGTGCTTAGAGGTGAACGTTTTTCCTTCAGAACATTTCCACTCCTTGGAAGATTCAGGGAGGAGTGGTTTCATTCATCTAAAATGTTGACTAGATATATTGAAATATTTCCTCGAGTATTGGACTTGACAACAGTCAGAAACCTAAAATGAGAGTTAGACCATGCTGCTCGGAAAATAGGAAGCACCATTACATATGCTGGGTAATGCAAACCTGAAGCTCTCTGCCCGAAAATTCAATGGAAGTTGAGACAACTGGGATTTTCATCATTGAGAGAGGTATGTTTTTGTTTGGTAAGGTTATCAAGTGGTCCAGGGCAAAGATCAAAAAATGGGATTGAAAAGGATATCAGTCAGATTGAATCATATGGTAACTCATCTACTGTGATTCTGAAAAATATGTGAGGAAATGTGATGAAAATTAGAAATAGAAATCCCTTAAAAGGGTTAAATATAATTGTATATTTCACCTTCCAACCCACAGAAATTCTGTCTTCTACCTTGACAAGTAATGAGCAGTAGGATTGCCCTCAGTAGCGCTGGTTGAAAAATTGACACTATTCCTGTCCCTGATCCACGTTCCCTAATGAATGTGCTGAGGTGTCAAGTTCAAATGGAATCAAACATGGTTGCAATACCTCATTATGGCCAATTAACTGGAAATTGTCTTCAGCCTCATATCTGAAGAATAGCCATGTCCTTGTGAGGAATTAGAGAGATTCTGACACCAATGAAGCTGTTGCTGAAGAAGACCTGGTGGTCTGGAAGTCCTGAGGATGAGACATAGGAGAGAGAAAATTCTTAAATTCATTTTTTTCATAGAAAATAATAATCATGAAGCAGCAGGATAACTTCTTTGCTCCTTTTAAAAAAAAATGCACCAAAGGGAGTTGCAAAACATTACATAAAGCAATTATTCTGGCAAGAACATGAAAATTGACTATTGAATTTTGAAAATAAAATTTTACTTGATGTTACAAGTTCTTTGCAGTACAAAAGTTTATAATTGGTTTGTAGACCATTGAAGCCACAAAAGAAATAAACTGTTTTGTCAATTAGTTCATAAGATCATTTGCAATTTCCACAGAGACATTCCAGTCCTCAGATCTTGGTGTTATTATCCAAGAAAAGCAAACGTAAATGCAACATGTCTGCTGATTGTGAGTTGTATTAACTGTTTCCAACTGGAAAGCTCTCAAAGTCCATTATAGCTTTTTTGCAGGGTGTCTGGAATCTGACTGAGATCTGCACAGTTTTGAGATATACATGTTGAGAGTGATGGAACCCATACTCAAATTAGAGAACATAGAACATTACAGCACAGTACAGGCCCTTCAGCTCTCGATGTTGCACCGACCTATGAAACCAACCTGAAGCCCATCTAACCTACATTATTCCATTTTCATCCATATGTTTATCCAATGACTGTTTAAATGCTCTTAAAGTCAGTGAGTCTACTATTGTTGCAGGCAGGGCATTCCATGCCCCTATTATTCTTGAGTAAAGGAACTACCTCTGACACCAGTCCTGTACCTATCAGCCCTCAATTTAAAGCTATGTACCCTTGTACTGGCCATCACCATCCAAGGAAAAAGGTTCTCACTGTCCAACCTATCTAACCCTCTGATTATCTTATATGTCTCAATTAAGTCACCTCTCAACCTTCTTCTCTCTAATGAAAACAGCCTCAAGTCCCTCAGCCTTTTGGCAACATCCTGATAAATCTCCTCTGAACCCTTTCCAAAATTTCCATGTCCTTTCTATCATGCGGTGACCAGAACTGCACGCAATACTCCAAATGTGGCAATACCAGAGTTTTGTACAGCTGCAACATGCCCTCATTGCTCCGAAACTCAATCCCTCTGCCAATAAAAGCCAACACACTGTATGCCTTCATAACAACCCGATCAATCTGGGTGGCAACTTTCAAGGATCTATGCACATGGACACCAAGATCTCTCTGCTCACCTATACCACCAAGAATATTACCATTCGCCCAGTACTCGGTATTCCTGTTACTCCTTCCAAAGTGAATCACCTCACACTTTTTCACATTAAACTCCATTTGCCACCTCTTAGCCTAGCTCTGCAGTTTATCTATGTCCCTCTGTAATCAGCAACATCCTTCAACACCACCCACAACTGTACTGACCATAGTGTCATCTGCAAATTTACTGACCCGTCCTTTTACGCTCTCATCCAGGTAATTTATACAAAATGACAAACAGCAGATGACCCACAACGGATCCTTGCAATACGCCACTAGTAACTGAACTCCAGGATGAATATCTCCCATCAACCACTACCCTCTGTCTTCTTTCAGCCAGCCAATTTCTGCTCCAAACTGTGAAATCACACTCAATTTCATGCTTCCATATTTTCTGCAATAGCCTATCGTGGGGAACCTTATTAAATGCCTTACTGAAATCCATATACACCACATCAACCGCTTTACCCTCATCCACTTGTTTGGTCACCTTCTCAAAGAACTCAATAAGGTTTGTGAGGCACGACCTACCCTTCACAAAACCGTGTTGACCATCCCTAATCAACTTATTCCTTTCTAGATGATTACACACCCTATCTCTTAAAACCTTTTCCAACACTTTACCCACAACCAAAGTAAGGTCTACATTTTTCGAGGAGAATGTGAGGACTGCAGATGCTGGAGATCGAGCTGAAAATGTGTTGCTGGAAAAGCGCAGCAGGTCAGGCAGCATCCAATCCTTGTAGAGGGAGGAAGAGAGCTTCTTCAAGGAAGGCATCCTTGCAAGAGGATTCGCAGTAGGTTAAAATCTTCGAGGAGAAAGTGAGGACTGCAGATGCTGGAGATCAGAGCTGAAAATGTGGTGCTGGAAAAGCGCAGCAGGTCAGGCAGCATCCAGAAAAAATGCCTGAAACGTCGATGCTCCTGTTCCTTGGATGCTGCCTGACCTGCTGCATTTTTCCAGCAACACATTTTCAGCTAAGGTCTATAATTACCAGGGTTGTCTCTATTCCCCTTCTTGAACAAGGAGACAACATTTGCTATCCTGCAGTATTCTGGCACTATTCCTGTAGACAATGATGACATAAATATCAAAGCTAAAGGTTCTGCAATCTCCTCCCTGACTTTCCAGAGAATCCTAGGATAAATCCCATCTGACCCAGGAGACTTACCTATTTTCACACATTCCAGACTTGCTAACAACACCTGCTTGTGAACCGCAATCCTGTCTAGTCCAGTAGAGTGTATCTCAATATTGTCCTCAACAAAAATATCTTTTTCCAGTGTGAATACTGACAAAAAAATATTCATTTAGCATTTCTCCTATATCCTCTGACTACATGCACAACTTCCCACGACTGTCCTTGATTGGCCCTCATCTTACTCTCATCATTCTTTTATTCCTGATATACCTACAGAAAGCTTTAGGCTTTTCCTTGATCCTACCTGCCAATGACTTCTCAGGTCCCCACCTGGCTATTCTTAGGTCACTCTTTAGGTCTTTCCCAGCTAACTTGTATCTCTTAAGTGCCCTAACTGAGCCACCACATCGCTTCCTTACATAGGCCTCCTCCTTCCCCTTGACAAGAGATTCAACTTCTTTAGTAAACCACAGCTCCCTCACTCGACCACTTCCTCTCTGCCTGACAGGCACATACTTATTAAGGTACGCAGTAGCTGTTCTTTGAATAAGCTCCACATTTCAATCATGCCTATCCCCTGAAGTTTCCTTCCCCATCCTATGCATCCTAAATCTTGCCTAATTTCATCGTAATTGCCTTTCCCCCAGCTATAACTCTTGCCCTGCAGTATATACCAATCCCTTTCCATCACTAAATTAAACATAACCGAATTGTGGTCACTATCATCAAAGTGCTCACCCACCTCCAAATCTAACACTTGGCCTGGTTCACTATGCAGTATCAAATCTAATGTGAGGCTTCACCCTGTATTGGCCTTTCTGCATACTGTGTCAGGAAACCCTCCTGCACACATTGGACAAGTACTGACCCATCTAAACTATAGTATTTCCAGTCGATATTTAGAAAATCACCCATAACAACTACCCTGTTACTCTCTCTCCTATCCAGAATAATCTTTACTATCCTTTTATCTCATAGAGCCATAGAGTCATAGAGATGTACAGCATGGAAACAGACCCTTCGATCCAACCCATCCGTGCTGACCAGATATCCCAACCCAATCTAGTACCACCTGCCAGCACCCGGCCCATATCCCTCCAAACCCTTCCTATTCATATACCCATCCAAATGTCTCTTAAATGTTGCAATTGTACCTCCACCACATCCTCTGGCAGCTCATTCCATACATGTACCACCCTCTGTGTGAAAAGGTTGCCCCTTAGGTCTCTTTTATATATTTCCCCTCTCACCCTAAGCCTATGCCTTTTAGTTTTGGACTCCCCCACCCCAGGAAAAAGACTTTGCCTATTTATCCTATCCATGCCCCTCATAATTTTGTAAACCTCTATAAGGTCACCCCTCAGCCTCCGACGCTCCAGGGAAAACAGCCCCAGCCTGTTCAGCCTCTCCCTATAGCTCAAATCCTCTAACCCTGGCAAAATCCTTATAAATCTTTTCTGAACCCTTTCAAGTTTCACAACATCTTTCCGATAGGAAGGAGACCAGAATTGCACGCAATATCCTAACAGTGACCTAACCAATGTCCTGTACAGCCGCAACATGACCTCCCAACTCCTGTACTCAATACTCTGATCAATGAAGGAAAGCATACCAAGTGCCTTCTTCACTATCCTATCTACCTGCGACTCCACTTTCAATGAGCTAGGAACCTGCACACCAAGGTCTCTTTGTTCAGCAACACTCCCTAGGCCCTTACCATTAAGTATATAAGTCCTGCTAAGATTTGCTTTCCCAAAATGTAGCACCTTGCATTTATCTGAATTAAACTCCATCTGCCACTTATCCGCCCATTGGCCCATCTGGTCAAGATCCTGTTGAAATCTGAGGTAACCCTCTTCGCTGTCCACTACACCTCCAATTTTGATGTCATCTGCAAACTTACTAACTGTACCTCTTATGCTCGCATCCAAATCATTTATGTAAATGACAAAAAGTAGAGGACCTAGTACCAATCCTTGTAGCACTCCACTGCTTACAGGGCTCCAGTCTGAAAAACAACCCTCCACCACCACCCTCTGCCTTCTACCTTTGCATCATCTCTGGAACTATTCGGAGGCCTATAGAAAACTCCCAACAGGTTGACCTCTGCTTTCCTGTTTCTAACCTCAGCTCTTACTACATTAGTATATGAGTCCTCACGCATCCTTTCTGCCACCATAATACTGTCCTTGACTAACAAAGCCACACCTTCCTCTCTTTTACCATTTTCTCTGTTCTTACTGTAACATCTAAATCCCAGAACCTGCAACAACTATTCCTATCCCTACTCTATCCATGTGTCCAAACTGGCTACAATATTGAAGTCCCAGGTACTAACCCATGTTGTAAGTTCACCCACTTTATTCCAGATGCTCCTGGCATTGAAGGTGCACTCTTGTGACCTTGAAACCTCATTTGTGACCTCCCTACTCTTGACCTCCTGGACACTGGAACTACAATTTTGCTTCCCACCCTACCTGCTGAATTAGTTTAAACCCTCCCGAAGAGCTTTCGCAAACTCCCCTCCCCAAGGATATTGGTACCCCTCTGGTTCAGGTGAAGACCATTCTGTTTTTAGAGGTCACACCTACTCCAGAATGAGCCCTAATTATCCAGGTATCTGAATCCTTCCCTCCTGCACCATCCCTGTATCCACGGGTCCTACCTGGTTCAGAGATAAGGACACTGTCACAGTGTCACGAGGGACTGTATGCATTTAAAATCACCTCGCATAGATTTTCTCATATTTACCCATGGGATGTAGGTGCCACTGGCTGGGCCAGTGTTTGTTGCCTGTCCCTAGCTACCCTTGAGCAGTTGGTGCTGAGCTGCCTTCTTGGAGAAAGTGAGGACTGCAATGCTGGCGATCAGAGTCGAAAGTGTGGTGCTCGAAAAGCACAGCATGTCAGGCAGCATCCGAGGAGCTGGAGAATCAACATTTCAGGCATAAGCTCTTCATTCCTGAAGAAGAGCTTATACCCAAAATATTGATGTTCCTGCTCCTTGGATGCTGCCTGACCGGCTGTGCTTTTCCAACACTATACTCTTGACTCTGAGCTGCCTTCTTGAAGCACTACAGTCTATGTGCAGTAAGCTTCCCCATGATGCTGTTAGGGAGAGAAAGATGCTGATACATATTTTCATGATCAGGATGGTCAGTGACTTGAAGGGTGTTGACTGTGCTTTGGAAACTTGGACCAGTTGAAAAGTGCTTTATCTGAGCAGTCTTACCAGTTAGGTGGACAAGGGGATGCAGAATTCAGTTTAAGGTTCAATGGGCTTTCATTTTATGCAACCCACCTACAATCAATGACATCTACAACGGCAGAGTGTGCACCAGTGGTCTTTGTTTTTATTGCACTGTTCTAATGAATTTCAACTTGCATGCCACAATTAACAGATTTACCTATTGAGCATGAAATTAAAACTTTTAGCATGCACTAAAATTGCCTTCATTAAGAGATGAAACTACAATGGAGCCAGGATGGGATTTCAATAAATGTTTAATAACCAGTGTAGACATTCATCAAACAGAGTGCATCACTTCTATAGCTGCTATTTTTGCCTAAGCTCAATTATAGATCACCAACATGCTGTTTCACCACAATAGCATCAAAGCCAAGTCCAATCCAATTCTCATGCGAGTTTCAGCATCATCTGAATGCTGATGCAGACAATGCACCAATCTCTAAAGAACATAAGACACATTTCTTGGCCATTGCCCAGGTGAAATTAAAATAAATTGTAATACCCCTGAAAGCAGCCCTACCTGAGATCAGCTAGCCTAGAAATGACATGGAACTGTACTCATTAAATCATACAAAACAAGACATTTTCTAACTATTATGCCCAATATTGATCACTGAAATATAATGGAGTCCATTAAGAGTTATACATGGTGAAGGAGTGAACAAGGGAGTCAAGAAAATTCAATGTAGAAGAAGACAAGAAAGACTTGCTCTTTGTTGCTATTGAAAAGACGTGACTGACAATTGTTATGGACCAATCCAAACCCCCTCAAAATATTTCAAGAAGGTAGCCTAGATCCTAATTTTCTCTTATTTTAAAGGTAGATGTGATGTTGCTATCCCAGGTGTGATGCAGCTGGTCAAACTACTCAGCTTTAAGCAAAACACATTACAGCTAAAACATGAACAGAAGAAAACAGAATTTAAAATAACTTAATTATTTGAAAACTCAACTGACTTGATATAACAACTTAACTAAAGAGCTGTTGCAATTCTTGCATCATCCCATAAATACACCCACTTGGCAAAAGACAAATTCAAACACAGTTTCTTACAGGCAAGAGAGATTTCAGAGAGAAAGGCAGTCAAAAACCATTTGCTGAAGCTTGGAACCTTTCTCTGGACTGCAGGACCGCCTCTCTGTTGCAACTAAAAAACTAGAAAAAAACCTGAACTCCCCTGCCATTGTTAAAATTCGGCTCCATCTCAGACATTTCGGCACCTCTGCCTTTACAACCTCTCTAAAAAAAGCCAAGGACAAAATAACCTTGTTAAAGGGGCAGCATTATCACATGTCCCCTCCCCCCTCCAAAAAAAAGAACCATCAATGTACAGAGATGGCTTCATTTTAAAACCCCATAGACTTTGTTAGTACACAATATATATGCATTACATTGATTATAAATATGCAAACATGCACCACTACATTCTATTTCAGTCAGTTTACTCTTGCTAACGAACGCTTTTATTTATTCATCCAGGCCTCGAGAATGCATCAGCAATTACACTTTCTCACCCTGCCACATGTACGGTATTCAAATTGAGTGGCTATAATAATAAGCTCATTTAAACAATCTGCATTTTTTGTCATTAAATTTCTCCAAAAACTTTAATGGATTTTGATCAGTGTATATAATTGTCTCAGACACATTACTGGCATCATAAATATTGAAATGTAACACCAACACCAAGCTCAAAATCTCCTTCTCAATTGTTGAATATTTCTATTCATAAATGTTCAATTTCCTGGAGAAATATCCACTAGGTCTTTCTATCTTTTTGTCGACTTCCTATAAGAGCACAGTACCGACACCGACTTCATTCGCATTAATAGTGACCTTGAATAGCTTTGCGTAATTAGGTGAGGCTAATACTGAGGCAGTGGTTAACACAGCTTTCAAGCTGTCAAATGCCTTCTGACTGTCTGTGTCCACTAATACTTCCTGCAATTCTTTAATAAGTCAGAGAGTAGAGCAGCCACACTGCTAAAATTCAATACGATTTCCAAAAAAACCCCATTCAATCAGGAATAGTAGTACTGCTGTCTTTGTCGATGGTATAGTAAACTCCCCCATAATCTTTCTTCTCACATTCTTTGGGGCCAACTGTCCATGTCTGATAACATGGCCCAGTAATATGGCTTAGGCTTTGTTGAATTCACTCTTAGCCAAGTTTATCACCAAGCCTGCATCGTGAAGTCGATTGAATAATTCTGATAAATGCAGCAAGCATTCCTTCCATGCGTGCTTAAAAATCACCAGGTCATCAAATTATACCACACAATCGGATAATTCAGAAATGACTTTATTGGTTGGTCTTTGAAATGTGGCTGGTGCCTTTTTCATATCAAATAGTATCAATTTAATTTAATACAGTCCACTTGGTATTACAAAAGTCAAAATTGTCATCGCTTTTTCAGATAAAGGTACCTGCCAATATCCTCAGAGTAAGTCCAACTTGGAAATATAAGTTGCTTCTCCCAAGTTTTTAATACAGTCTTCCAAACATGGAATCAGATCTGAATCAGACTTTGTAACTGTATTGACTTTGCAATAATCCATGGGGTGCCATCTTGTTTTGGCACCATTACTATGGGTGTGCTCCAGTCACTGCAACTCACTTCAATTATGTCATTTTGGAGCATGTATTCAATCTCTTTTTGAATCTATGACAACTTGAGAGAGTTAAAGCTATAAGGATGTTGCTTAATTGGAACAGCATTTCCAATATCTACAACATACATAATTGGATTAGCACTTCTCAGCTTATTCCCACATATTTCCTCATGCAATAACTCTTTCAGTTTATTTCAGCTTTCCTCTGGAAGATAGCTCAATAATTTATCCCAACTTTTAGCAACTTCCTCATTGTCCAATTTAATTTGAGGAATGTCCAATTCAGAATCCTCTGAACTTGGTTCTTCACTCTGTGTTGTAACCAGTAAAATATTCTCCTTCTGCTTTCCTTCCCTATCAAAATATCTTTTGAGCATATTCACATGACACACTCCGTTGATTTCTTTCTGTCTGGAGTCCTTATCAAATAGTTCACCTCACTCAATCTCCTCTTGACTTGATAAGGTCCACTAAACCTCACTTTTAATGGTTCACCAATCACAAAGTAACACTAACACTTTATCTCCGTTAGCAAATTTCCGAGTTTTTATTTGTTTCCTGTTTCATCATATGCAGTGATATTTTTAAATGTGGTCTCACCAACTCCCCCACTCTATTTAACCATGCCCTAAAATTTGGCACATACTCCAAATATGTGGGCTCTAAATTCTGACTCACCAATTTCTCCTTAATTAATTTTAGTGGTCCTTTCCTCGTGTTCAAAAGCTAATTCAAATGGACCGAATTTGGTTGAGTCATTTGGTGCATCTCTAATGGAAAAAAGTACAAATAGAATTCCTTTATCTCAATCATCTGGATAGTCTTGACTATCAGCCCTTAATGTGGTCTTTAAAATCTGATGCCATCGTTCTAGTGCTCCCTGCGATTCTGGATACTACAGAGTGGATTTGAATTGTTTCATTCCTAAGCTGTACATAAATTCTTTGAACAATTTTAATGTAAAGTTTGACCCTTGATTTTATTGTATCTCTGTGGGTATTCCATATTTAATGAAAAATTGAGTAACTCTTCTACAATCCTTTTAGCCGTGATATTGTATCATGTAATAGCCTCTGGAATTCTCATGGACAATCCGTTATTGTTAATAAATACTGATTCGTACTTTTGTTTTAGGTAGGGGTCCTATGCAATAAATGAAGACCCTTGTACATGGTTCCTCAAATGCAGGAATGAGTATTGAAGATACTGGTTTTATTATTGCCTATGGTTTTCGAATTACCTGACATGTATGACACAAATTCAACTACATCCTCATGCACTCTAGGACAGTAAAAATGCTTTTGTATTTTAGTTTGAGCTTTTCTTACTACTAAAAGACCTCCAACTGGGAGCTTATGCGCTACCCATGATATCTTCATTCTATAAACCACTGGTAATACAACTTGACAAATGTCTGTCCACTTCTCATCTGCCTAAGAATGTGATGGTCTCCATTTCCTCACTAAGAGATCATTTTGAAGATTAGGGATATACTCAGATTTTTCTTATGTGTATGCAGTTTGATACAATTGCTTCAGCTTTTCACCTTTCTGTTGTAACTCAGTTAATTTCTCTGAGCTAAAAATATTCACCTTGTCCTCCACCTGCACCTGTTTCGTTTCAACCATTCAATCAAACATGGTCTCCGATAATTCCACTTCAACTTTCTTACATGCAATTTTTGATTTCTCATCCTGTTTCAACTGGTGCCTTTGAGACCTCTTTATCACATAGTCAGAAAAAAAATTCCAGGATATGCTTGCTGTAGTACCTCAGTTGTCTGATTTTCCACTAGCTTTTCAACCACAGTAGGCAGCACACTACCTGTGAACCAGCTATATCATTAGCAAGGACTCTTCCAGTACCCTTACCACGGCTACCCTGCTTATCATTGGACACTCTAACCTCACTCTACATAATTGAGCACCTCTTGTCTCACCGTGAATTCCTCATACTAGCAGTAGGCAGTAGTCCTTCTGAGTTACGTATCACCTCATCTCTCAACATCAATGATTAACACGATTCTGTATCTCTTCATACTGTAATCTCTTTACCTGCTGCTCTTGGCCTATGGGGAGACAGGCCGCCTACATGCGGAACGTTTCAGAGAACAGCTCTGGGACACCCGGACCAACCAACCCAACCACCCCGTGGCTCAATACTTCAACTCCCCCTCCCACTCCACCAAGGACGTGCAGGTCCTTGGACTCCTCCATAGCAACACGATAGCTGGAGGAAGAGTGCCTCATCTTCCGCCTAGGAACCCTCCAACCACAGGGGATGAACTCAGATTTCTCCAGTTTCCTCATTTCCCCTCCCCCCACCTTGTCTCAGTCCCAACCCTCGAACTCAGCATCACCTTCCTAACCTGCAATCTCCTTCCTGACCTCTCCGCCATCACCCCCACTCCAGCCTATTACCCTCACCTTAATCTCCTTCCACCTATCGCATTTCCAGCGCCCCTCCCCCAAGTCCCTCCTCCCTACCTTTTATCTTAGCCTGCTTGGCACACTCTCCTCATTCCTGAAGAAGGGCTCATGCCCGAAACGTCGATTCTCCTGCTCCTTGGATGCTGCCTGACCTGTTGCGCTTTTCCAGCAACACATTTTCAGCTCTGATCTCCAGCATTTGCAGTCCTCACTTTCTCCTATGCGAGTAAGCCTTAGCTTTGCAAGTAAATGTTTTAAGAAGATCTGGCACTTCCTCCTTAACCAACCTCCGATCAGCTTGTCCATTCTGGTGCAGCTTTCTAGTCTCCACTGTTTCCAGTACCATTCCAACAAAATTCACTGGCTTATCCTGTTTTCCTCCATCGGGCTTCCCAGTGCTTTTCCTAACCCACCAACACTGTGATGTCACGTGGTCTACTTTACTGCAGTGAAAACACCAGAACTTTTTTTAACTTCTCTTTCCCCTTCAAGAATTTCCTTTTTACCCTGTGGTAAGTTATCCTTGTGACCTTCCCCGAGATCTATCTTTCCCTTTCCACATGAGAATTTCTCTTTTCCCCAATTTCTATCCCTCGCGGTTTGAAATTGATTTTGGAAGTCAAACTTTGATTTATTGACCAACTCATAATCATCAGCTATTGCAGCTGCTAATCTTGCTAATTTAATTCTCTGCTTTTCGACATGGGTTCTCACTACTTCAGGAAGTGAATTTTTGAACTCCTCCAAAATAATTGTCTCTCTAAGAGTGTATATGTTTGATCTATTTTTAATGTCCTTACCCACCTTTCAAAATTACATTTTTGATCCTTTCAAACTCAATGTATACTTGACCACGGCCCCTTCTTAGATTCCCGAAACATTGTCTGTAGGCTTCTGGCACCAGCTCATATGCACTTAAGATGGCTTTATTCACTTCCTCATACACCCCAGATATCTCCTCTGATAGTGATGCGAATACCTCACTAGATCTAGCTAACAGCTTTGTTTGGATCAACAAAATCTACATGGTCACTGGCCATTTGATTTGTTTAGCCACCCTCTCAAATGAGATGAAAATGTCTTTATTATCACATGTAGGCAATGCGTGGACCCCCAGGTCCCCACCAGGCTGCTGGCTATGATGGGTTTGCTCATCCTGACTATCTTCCTCATTAAGCCTATCTTCTACCTTCACCTCCACCCTCTTAGGCTGACCTTCTTGTCTAAGTGCCAATTTATGAAGGTCAAGCTCTCTCTCTTTCTCCCATTCGTCCTTCTCTTTTTCCCTTTCTTCTGCTCGGACCTTCTTCTCCGCTTCTTTTTGTTCTGCTCAGGTGATTCATTCTTTTTCTCTTCCCTCTCCTTTTAATTGTAATTCAAACTATTTTTCTGTTTCTTTTGCCTTTAACCCCAACTGCTTCATTTGCAATTGAATTGTAGCCATTTCCAAAGATTCTGATGGTATTTCCAACAAAATTAAATGCCAAGCTATTGTTTTAATTATCTGTCCTTTTCTCATGGATGAAGGCAACTCCAACTCTAGTTTGTCTACCAATTCCAACAACTTTGCCTTGCTTACCTTTTGTAAAGACTCAAAGTTACTCCTTCCACCCCTAAAAAATGCGAAGTGACTGAAAGGATCATTCCTATCCCAAGAACTGTTTAAACCAACCAAATTTATCATCTGGAACAAACACAATAACACTTACCTTTCACTGCCATTGAGCCCAACAACCCGAATCCCAAATTTTAATTATCAAATAAATCCCGCCAAGAGCCCCCAGTCTATTATGGATCAGGCCAGACTCCATCAAAATATTTTAAGAAGGTAGCCTAGATCCTTTTTTTGCTTATTTTAAGGCAGACGTGAAGTGAGCGTTCCAGGTAGGATGCAGCTGGTCAAACCATTCGGTTTTTAGCCAAACAGAATTTATTTAAAGACTACAATTGAAACACAAACAAAAGACAACTGAACTTAGAATGACTTTATTATTTCAAAACCCAACTGACTCGATATAGCAACTTAACTAAAGAGCTGGTCCAATTCCTGTAACATCTCATATACACATATCCCTTGGCAAAAGGTAAATTCAAGCTTATGTTCTTACAGGTAGGAGAGATTTCAGAGAGAAAGCCAGTCAGGAACCATCTGCTGAAGCTTAGAACCTTTCTCTGGACTGCAGCATCTTCTGGAGAGAAAAACCTGAACTGGGAGAACTGACCACTTTCCTGCCATTGTTAAACTAAGTTCTGGCCCAGACATTTCAGCACCTCTGCCTTTACGATGTCTCTTGAAAACATTCAAGGACAAAATAACCTTTGTTAAAGGGGCAGTATCGTCACGCAGTTGACTTCAAGTAAGGATGCACATAAGATAGTAAACAGTATAGAAAACATCAAATTTTAGGCGACCAAGGACCAGATACCAGTGACATGCAAATTTAGTAATATCCAGGATATTCTTCCTCTTGTAAGAGAAGAATATTTTGAATTAATTCAGGAACATTTGCAATATGTATTAATGAGTGAGTTAAAATTGGCAAAATGATCTTTATTATTTACATTTGGCTTGTGATATTTAATTAACTGCAATATTGTACATATATAAACATGTGTCTCAAACATCAAAAACGGAACAAATTATCGAAACAGTTAATAAGATATTCATGCAAATATCCAAATATGCTTAAGGAGCAGATTTCAGGCAGTTCTCTTTTAAGCAATAGAAAAAACTTTTATCTAGTCCATTTCTCCTTTTATTGGCTCCTCATTCAATATTTTGTCTGATTCACACCTTCATATGCACATCAATTGAATTAATTATTGTCATGGATTTTATAAGGAAGCAAATTAGATTATGTTGTCCATTAATTTTAAATTTGATATTGCCATTTGAAGTTCCTAATTGAAATTAGGTTGGCATGGCATAAACACACCCAGTGATGAAAATTTCCGACAGGCAGAAGTAAGTATTTATCTGCATCAGAATCAAACCAAAATCTTAGAGATAAAATGGGAAAAAAAATCTAACTTTATCCATCATATATAGGACTCTTGTGACTTTTACTGAAATGACAATGTAAGGTGGGCAATACTTACAAATACAACATAAAAATAAGAGTTTACTGTATTTCAGACCCCAGAATATTATTTAACGTCTGTAAGCGATAAACTTGAAGCACGAGATATCATAGGTTATTAAGCATTATTAAGAATTTAATATGTTGAACTGAAGGGCCTGTTTCCATGCTGTAAGACTCTTTGAGTATGAGTCACAAAATTCATTACACGTTTATTTATTTATCCACCAGAAGACTTCTATCAATGGTGGTGTACTAGAGACATTACGTGATTGCATTAATGTAATCAATGCAGTAAGTGAAAGCATTCCAATGTCAGAAGGATGCAGGGTTTGAAATCTCCTTCAGACAGTCCTAAGGCCAGAGACCAGAGTTCTGCCTCTGAACTTTGGGTCAATGTCCAATGGGGAAAACACATCTGCTGGCTGTGGTTGGCCCTTCTGTTCAGGATATGAGTCTAGGAGTTTATAAAATGCTGCCGTACCATAATGTTATGTTTTGGTCCAGATACTAATGGCCACCATGGCCTGTCAGATTATTACTCAGCCTGCAAATTCTTCCACTGTTTTCACATTGTTCTCCAAGGGAAGGAAAGCAAACCACCCCTGGGGAAACATATCAAATGTCTTTATGCAGTATATGCATTACTGGGGGCCAGTTATCTCAGTTGGCTGGACAGCTGGTTTGCAATCCAGTGTGATGCTCACAGATTGGATTCAACTCCTACACTAAATGA
Source organism: Chiloscyllium plagiosum (assembly GCF_004010195.1). Classification (NCBI taxonomy): domain Eukaryota; kingdom Metazoa; phylum Chordata; class Chondrichthyes; order Orectolobiformes; family Hemiscylliidae; genus Chiloscyllium; species Chiloscyllium plagiosum. The sequence goes on along the minus strand of NC_057736.1, from coordinate 38,364,478 downwards.
GGTTACAACAAAGGATTCTCCTCAATCTCTCACTGAACCTGAAGTGTGGTAACCCTCAAGTTACACCACCACAAGTTGTGTCTCTCAAATGAGGAAGTAGCGCTATGATCTGAAAAGATTATGGTGACTTTCCCTTGTACATTTCTGCTCTTGGAATAATTGCATGGTTCAGACAGTTTTAAAAATTAATTACAATGCTGTAATTAATTCTGCTACTTTTCCATATCCATTTCTCTAGGGACTATATTGACTTGCATATTAAATGGAGTGACACAATGGGTTTCAGAAACATACAAGGTTTGTGGGTGCAGTAAGTTGTTGGCTGAGTGAATCATTTATGTATCTGAATTCTTGGAAAACATAGAATAAATGATGTGGCCATGTTTTTAAGCTCACTTGGCACATAATGTGCAACAGAAAAGAAACCATGCTTTTCATGACTTCAGAAATCCCTTCATTAGATTTCTGCTGAAGCTGGAGGAAGCAGCGTCTTCTTCATTGATATTCCGCTCTCTTTCAAACATCTCAAATTAAAAGACTTCTGTGAATCAAAGACCTTAATTGGATATGTTACCAAATTTGTTAACCATTACAACCAATGTCAGGAGTGAAACTTCTGATCAAATGGGCGTGAGTCAATGCATTTAATTTAAATCTTGAGTCTTTATTTTTGGAAGACGTCGACGAAAAATAGATTATATTTTAAACCAGAGTGAAAAAGAAGATATAGTTTTCGGAGTTTAATAAAAGAAAATCTTTTATAATGAATATTGTTATCATTGGTTATAAAACAACCATTTATGTAACTAGTCACATAGAGCAGCAAGGTCTTGGATTCCATTTTTAGCTTGGCTTCAGTAAGCAGTTAATGGATCTTAGTCTAGGTGGCAACAGGAGTCCAAATGTTTGTTTCAATCCATTATTTTCTGGGCAGAAAAGACTGGTCAGGGCTATTATTTCTAGTTTCCATGTGCCATATTCAAGACCATGATCATGTGTGGACAATGGGATTAAACTCAACCAGTTGCGATCATTCCCAAAATTGACAAGACAGTCAAGTAGTGTGGTGCTGGAAATGCACAGCTGGTCAGGCAGCATCCAAGGAGGAAGAGAGTTGACATTTCAAGCAGAAGATCTTCATTGAGCTTAAACTCGAAACTTTAATTCTCCTGCTCCTCGGATGCTGCCTGACTGTCTGAGCTTTTTCAGCACCACACTCTTTGACTCTGATCTCCAGCACCTGCAGTCCTCACTTGCTCCTGGACAAGTAGCATTGTTCAGGCTTACAAGATAGATTGAAGCCTTTAACAACCACTTGTACACTACATTATGTGAATGATGCATTGCACTTGTTGATTAATGAAATAGAACTGGGATGGATTCAGGATTGAAAGGTAAGCAAGAGGAAATGACGAAGCAAAATCTTGGAGATCAGTGTCAGGAATCAGGAAACTCTTGAGGAAAGTGAGTGTGTTTCCTTTTGAACCATCTATACCACTCAATATTCCAAAAACGTCTTCTGTCTTCTTGCTAAATAAATATTTCTCATCTGTTTTCACTCAGGAAAAGAAGAATATTGTAGAGGAGAAGAATTAGATACGAGATATTAGACTAGAAAAGATCAAGGTTAGTAAGGAAGAGATGTTATCAATTCTAGAAGGAGTGAAAGTAGACAAGTGCCCTGGGTTGGATGGGATTTATCCAAGGATTCTTTGGGAAGCTAGGGAGGAGGTGTTGGAGCCTTTGGCTTTGATCTTTGAGTCGTCATTGACTATAGGTTTAGTACAAGAGAACTGGAAGATTGCAAATGTGCCCTTGTTCAAGAAGGGGAGTAGAAATAACCCAGGTAATTATAGACCAGTGAGCCTTATGTCTGTTGTAGGAAAGATTTTGGAAAGGTCTCATTCAAGTCAAAGGAGAATAACCTTCATTCATGGTGTCCCTGAACAAAAGTCAAAGGCAGCTGCCAATACCAGCCAAGGGAACTTGGGTGCAGTCAGTCATTGCTTGGTGTGGTTAGAATAAAGGACAGGACAACCCCTCTTAATGCTTTCCTCCCTAATGTGTACTGTTTTCCTCCTGGAATGATAGAGGGCAGGTCTTAAGGGAAATGGAAATTGCGTAGCTACTACTTTTGATACAGGTAGGGAGCACAGAGGGAATCCAGAGTTAATGGTGTCACTGGTTGGGATACAGGAGGCTATGTGGGAAAGAGTTTTGAGGCGATAGTGAGAGTGGTAGAACATGTGTCTTGATAGAATGCATTAGCAGAGCTAGTTAGTGTGATGTATCAGTGAGAAGATGGTGACACTTATGCTTCTGGATTGGAAAAGGATGTTGAACTTCTTCCTACAGGACTGGGTATTCATCCAGATGGTTAAGACTGGTCTATCCCAGTTAGTAACCACGGCATGTTCTTTTCTCATGGTATCCACTGCTAGTCCTGAATGGAGGAAGTCTCGTCGCTGTACCAGCGCATCCAACAGGATCTATAGATCCCACCCACAAAGTGGGCCATCCATTTATACGTTTACCCTGGTTGGAGCAAATGTCAGGCACCGCATAAGACAGTCCAGACTGACAGTGCTTATCCAACTACACAACAGTATGAACACGTTGGATAATTTCTGGTGAATGGAGAGTTGTTCAGTAAATGACTCGTAGTAAAGTGCGACTAAAATTGAATGGATGGGATGACACTGGGTTGGAGTGGTTAGTTAATGGGTTTGAGAAAATAGGTTGAGAAAACCCATTAGGCCCCACAGTGAAAAACCTTCCAAAAAAACTTGATGCAATTCACATTGATTCAAAAGTATGCAATAATTCAACTCTTTAATTGTTTCTCTCCAAAGATTCTGCACGACATGTTGAGTATTTACAGGCGATGTTGTTTTCACTTTAAATAATTTGGGCTTTTCTCAGATCTTCATCATTTAGCATTTTGGAAAGGTTAAAAAAAGTTGAGAAAATCAATTTCTAAAAGCAAAGCATTTTATCAAAAATTTGAGAGTCTTGCAAACTGTCAATAGTTTGTTTTGTTTTGTGCTGATGCTGTTCTCTTAGTTCATTTTTTTGTTGCTAGAAAGGCAGTGATGCTACACAATGCCTAATAAAAGGCATTTTGAAGAGCCAGTGCTGTTATTACCTGAGCAATTGCATCAACCATTTCATTTTACAAAGAGGTGTATGAACAATGTGTTAGTTGACTGCTGATGTCAGCTGAGGAAAGGAAGTATCGGAGTGTGAACTCAATTCTTTAAAAAAAAAGACAGCAAAACTTTCCATAAATTTGTCAAAGCAAATTAACGAAGAAACCAAAAGTCCTAGAGGATGTGGATTTGCAGAATTAACAAGGGAAAATAAGGAGATGGCAGATAAATTCAACAGGTATCCATAAGACCCTAAGATCATAAGACATAGGAGCAGAAATTAGGCCGTTCAGCCCATCAAGTTTGCTCCATCATTCAATCATGGGTGATATGTTTCTCAACTCCATTCTCCAGCTTTCTCCCCATAACCCTTGATCCCCTGATACTCAAGAACCTATCTATGTTAGTCTTAAATATACTCAATAACCTGACCTCCACAGCCTTCTGTGACAATGAATTCCATAGATTCACCAGTCACTGGTGAATCTCCATCCTAAAGAGTCTTTTCTTTACTCTTAAGGCTGTGCCCTCAGGTCCTAGTCTCTCCTACCAATAGAAGAAAAATTCCTAACATCTACTCTGTACAGACTCTTCAATATTCTGTATGTTTCAGTTAGATCCCCCTCCTCCTTCTCAACTCCATCGAGTATAAACCCAGAGTCCTCAAACATTCCTCATACGTTAAGCTTTTCATTCCTGGGACTATTCTTGTGAACCTCCTCTGAGCACACTCCAGGGCCAGTACATCCTTCCTGAAATATGGGGTCCAAAACTGTGCACAATACTCCAAATGTGCTCTGACTAGAACCTTATAGAGCCTCACAAGTACATCCCTACTTTTACATTCAAGTCCTCTCAAAATAAATGCCAACATTGCATTTGTCTTCCTAACTACTGATTTAACCTTCAAGTTTACCTTGAGAGAATCCTGGACTAGAATGCTTTGTACTTCAGACATCTGAATTTTTCTTCCCATTTAGACAACAGTCCATGCCTCTATTCTTCCTACCAAAGTGCATGACCTCACACTTTCTCACCTTGTACTCCATCTGCCACTTCTTTGCCCACTTTCCTAACTGGTCCAAATCCTTCTGCAGCCTCCTCAATGTTATCTGTCCCTCTACTTATCTTTGTATCATCTGCAAACTTAGCCAGAATGCCCTCAGTTCCTTCATTTTCCAGTGCCCAATGTCTAATTTTGCTATTCTTTTGCCCTTTACATATCTAAAGAAACTCTTACAGTCTCCTTTATATTACTGGCTAACTTACCCTCATATCTAATCTTCTCCTTCCTTCTTTTTGTTGCCCTCTGTTGGTCTTCCCAATCCTCTGATTTCCCACTGCCTTTCACCGTGTTATATGCTCTCTCTTTAGCTTTTATGCTGTCTCTGACTGCCCTAGTCAGCCAGGGTTGCCTCATCCTCCCTTGCCATACTTCTTATTCCTCAGGGTGAATCTCTGCTGTGTCTCCTGAATTACTCCCAGAAACTCCTACCATTGCTGTTTCACTGTCTTTCCTGCTAGGCTCTTCTCCCAGTCAATTGTACCCAGCATCTCCCTCATGTCTCTGTAGTTGCCTTTATTCAGCTGTAATGTCTTACATCATACTTCACGATAGAGAATGCAATTAACATTTCAGAAATAGCACAAAATAGAAGAGAAGGAGGAACTCAAGAAAATTCAATTTCAAGGGATGAGATACTGACCAAATTGTCAGAGCTGTGGGCTCCGATCCTGTGATGCTAATCCTTAGGGCTGAAAAGAATCTGCTGTAAGCTCATAGTTTAAATGTTTTTAACTTTCCAAAGTTTGCTAAATTTGGAATTTTAGTTTTAGATTGGAAAATAAGTAAATGTAATACTTTATTCTCCAACTAATTGAAAATAAAGTAGGAAACTACAGGCTGGTTAGCTTAACATCTATCATGGAGAAAATGTAAGAGGTTATCATGAGAGACATTATTGTAGGACCATTAATAAAGCAAAATACAGGAAGTTACCGGTTTATGAACGCCCAACTTTCGAATGTCCCGTACTTACCATCCGATGTCCGGCTACTCATTTTTGAAAATTATTTTTAAAAATCCGAGTTACCTACAATGTTCCGTCCTAACGAACAGGTGGAATAATTAGCCTGTCCCTGTTCCAACTTACACACAAATTCGGCAGACGAATAGCGGAAAAAAAACGGAACTCATTTGTAACCTCGGGACTTCCTGTAGGCAGAGGCAACATGCTTTAATGAAAGTGCAATTATGTTTAACCAATTTATTGGAGTTGTTTGAGCAAGTAACATTAGTTATGGATACAGAATGATGAGTGGATGCACTGTACTTAGATTTACAGATGCAAGTTGATATGGTGTCACCTCAATGGTTAGAGCAGAAAATAAAAGCTCATGGTAAGGGGCAATTTATTTCCATGGACAGAAGATTAGTGAGCAAAAATAAATACACAGTATCCTTAAATGGATCATTTTCTGCTGGAAATATTTAATAAATGGTGGGTGTGATGACACTGTTCCTGTAACAAGGTTATAGTGTTATTGGGTATTTTTCAGAGAGACTGCAAAAGACACTCCGAAAAGTCTAAGTTTGAAGGGTTTTAGGGCTAATTGATACTAGCTAACAGATATTGCCTCAGGCAAAAGACTTTAAGTTTAATAAAAACACTTGCACAGTTGAATGGGGAGTGGCAAGTTTTCCCAGCTCAGCTTTTCACTGGTTTGGTCAAGCTATTCAATGAAAGTAGTCAGGCTATTGTAAAATCTGCTGTACCCAAAGAAGCAGATCAAGGCTGATCCTCCTCTCTCTCTGAGTTCTCTCCTGTGAGATCCTGTGTTTGATTTTACTTTCGTATCAAGGGATGTTTAAGGGGATGGCTGCAAGTATTGAGAACAGCATCATGAGGTTGATACTCTGTTGGGTTTTCAAATAGGTTGTTACACTGCATTCTGTTCTCTTTTATTTGTACTTAGAACATAGAACAGTGAAAATTACAGCACAGTGCAGGCCCTTGGGCTCTCGATGTTGTGCTGACCTGTGAAACCAATCTGAAGCCCATCTAACCTGCACTATTCCATTTTCATTCATGTGTCTATCCAATAACCATTTAAATGCCCTTAAAGTTGGCGCGTCCACAACTGTTGCAGGCAGGGCATTCCATGCCCCTACTACTGTCTGTGTAAAGAAACTACCTCTGACATTTGTCCTATATCTCTCACCTCTCAATTTAAAACTATGACCCCTCGTGCTAACCATCACCATCCAATGAAAAAGGCTCTCACTGTCCATCCTATCTAATCCTCTAATTATCTTCTATGGCTTAATTAAGTCACTTCTCAACCTTCTTCTCTCTAATGAAAACAGCCTCAAGTCCCTCAGCCTTTCCTCATAAGACCTTCCCTCCGCACTAGACAGCGTCCTCGTAAATCTCCTCTGAACCTTTCCAATGTCCTTCCGATGATGCAGTGACCAGAACTTTACATAATACTCCAAATGCAGCTGCACCAGAGTTTTGTACAGCTGCAGCATGACCTCATGATTCCGAAACTCAATCCCTCTACTAATAAAAGCTAACACACGGTATGCCTTGTTAACAACCTTATCAAGCTGAGTGGCAACTTTCAGGGATTTATGTACATGATACCGAGGTCTCTCTGCTCATCTAAAAGACCAAGAATCTCACCATTAGCCCAGTACTCTTTATTCTTGTTACTCCTTCCAAAGTGAATCACCTCACACTCTTCCACATTAAACTCCATTTGCCACCTCTCAGCTCAGCTCTGTAGCATATCTAGGTGTCTCTATAACCTACAACATCCTTTGGAACTATTCACAATTCTACCAACCTTAATGTCATCCGCAAATTTAGTATCCCATCCTTCTACGCTATTATGCAGGTCATTTATAAAAATTACGAACAGAATTGGATCCAAAACAGATCATTGCAGTACACCACTAGTAACAGAACTCCAGGATGAATATTTCCCACAAACCACCACCCTCTGTCTTCTTTCAACTAGCCAAATTCTGATCCAAACTGCTAAATCACCCTCAATCCCATGCCTCTGCATTTTGTGTAATAACCTACCATGGAGAACCTTATCAAACTCCTTACTGAAATCCATATACCCCACACAGCCACTTTACCCTCATCCACCTGTTTGTTCACCTTCTCAAAGAACTCAATAAGATTTGTGAGGCATGACCTACCCTTCACAAAACTATGTTGACTATCCCTGATCAACTTATTCCTTTCTATATATAACCTTTTCCAACACTTTACCCACAACTGAAGTAAGGCTTACTGCTCTATAATTATCAGGGTTGTCTCTACTGCCCTTTTTGAACAAGCGAACAACATTTGCTATTCTCCAATTGTCTGGCACTATTCCTGAAGACAATGATGACATAAAAACCAAAGCCAAAGGCTCAGCAATCCCCTTCCCTGGCTTCCCAGAGAATCGTAGGATAAATCCCATCTGGCCCAGGGGACTATCTATTTTCACAGTTTCCAGAATTGCTAACATCTTCTCCTTGTGAACTTTAATCCCATCTAGTCTAGTGGTCTGTATCTCAGCATTCTCCTCAACAACATTTTCCTTATCTAGTGTGAATATTGATAAAAAAAATTCATTTTGTGCTTCCCAATCTCCTCTGAATCCACATAGTTTCCTAGTACTAACCTTGTTTGACCCTAATCTTACTCTCATCATTCTTTTATTCCTGACATACCTATAAAAACCCTAAGGGTTTCCTTGACTCAATCTCATGTTCCCTCCTGGGTCTTCTTAGCTCTCTCTTTAGGTCTTTTCTGACTAACTTATAACTCTCAAGCGCCCTAAATGAGCCACCACATCTCTTCCTTACATCAGCCTGCTTCATCCTTGTGACAAGAGATTCAATTTCTTTAGTAAACCATGGCTTGACCACTTCCTCCCTGCCTGACAGGTGCATACTTATCAAGGACACGCAGTAGTTGTTCCTTTAATAAGCCCCACATTTCAATCGTGCCCATCCCCTGCAGTTTCCTTCCCCATCCTATGCATCCTAAGTCTTGCCTAACTGCATCATAATTGCCTTTCCCCCAGCTATAACTCCTGCCCTGCAGTATACACCAAACCCTTTCCATTGATAAAGTAAACATAACCAAATTGTTGTAACTATCACCAAAGTGCTCACCCACCTCCAAATCTAACACTTGGCTGGGTTCATTACCAGGTATCAAATCAAATGTGGTCTTGCCCCGTGTTGGCCTCTCTACATACTGTGTCAGGAAACCCTCCTGCACACATTGGACAAATACTGACCCATCTAAAGCACTTGAACTGTAGTATTCCCAGTGAATATTTGGAAAGTTAAAGACCCCATAACAACTATCCTGTCACTCTCACTCCTTTCGAGAATCATCTTTGCTATATTTTCCTCTGCCTCTCTGGAATTATTCGGAAGCCTATAGAAGACTCCCAAAAGGATGACCTCTCCTTTTCTGTACTTCCTTTTCAGCCCATACTACCTCAGTAGACGAGACCTCAAGCGTCCTTTCTGCCACTGTAATACTGTCCTTGGCTAACAATGCCACCCTCCCCCATTCCCTTTTTAACCATCTTCTTTCTCCTTGCTGAAACATCTAAATTTCAGAACCTGCAACAACCATTCCTGTCCCTGCTCTATCCATGTCTCCGAAATGGCCACAGCATCGAAATCCCAGGTACCAACCCATGCTGCAAGTTTACTCACCTTATTCTGGATGCTCCTGGCATTGAAGTAGACACACTTGAAACCAACGTCTTGCTTGCCGGTGCCCTCTTGCGACCTTGAAACCTTATTTCGGACCTCATTACTTTCAACTTCCTGTATTCTCGAATGACAATTTGGGTTCCCATCGCCCATCAGTTTAAACCCACCTGAAGAGCATTAGCAAATTCCCCCCACCCACCCCCGCCAGGCTATTGGTACCCCTCTGGTTCAGATGAAGACCACCCTGTTTGTAGAGATCCCGCCTACCCTCGAAAGAGCCACAACTATCCAAGAATCCAAAACCCTCCCTCCTCCAATATCCCTGTAGCCACGTGTTCAACTCCTGTCTCTCTCTGTTCCTCACCTTGCTAACATGGGGCACAGGCAGCAAATCAGAGATAACAACTCTGTTTGTCCATTTCATTTGGTAATCTTGTAAATAAATTCTGTTTTGCTTAAAACTAAGTGGTTTGACCAGCTGCATCCTGCCTGGAATATCCATGTTACACTTGCTTAAAATAACTAGCAAAGTTAAGGTCTGGGGTACTTTCTTGAAATGTTTTGATGAGGTCTGGCCTGGTCCATAACATGTGCCACAGGAATTAGTGCTGGACCCTCATCTTCTACACTGCATATAAATGAATTGGATGAAAGGCCCAAAACTGTTTTTGCTAAATTTGCTGATGACACAAAGATAAGTAGGAAAGTACTTATAAAAGGATATAAGGTGGCTATTATAGAGTCATAGAGATGTACAGCATGGAAACAGACTCTTTGGTCCAACCTCTCCATGCCGACCAGATATCCCAACCCAATCTAGTCCCACCTGCCAGCACCTGGCCCATATCCCTCCAAACCCTTCCTATTCATATACCCATCCAAATGCCTCTTAAATGTTGCAATTGTACCAACCTCCATCATATCCTCGGGCAGCCAATTCCATACACGTACCACCCTCTGTGTAAACAAAATGCCCCTTAAGTCTCTTTTATATCTTTCCCCTCTCACCCTAAACCTATGCCCTCTAGTTCTGGATTCCCAGAAATAATTCATTGGGATAAGATTTACATGCATTTGAAAAGGCATGGCATTTTTAGGGACATTCAGCATGGGCAGGCCATATCTTAGTAAATGGACTGGATTTTTCAAGGAAGTGACAAAGTTGATTTGAAGTGGGTAGAGCAGTGGATGTTGTTTGCATGGATTTTACCAAGGCTTTTGACAAGGTCCACCATGGTAGGTTCATCCAAAAGATTGAGATGCATGGGATCCACTGTGACCTGGTTGCTTGGATTAGGAATTGGCTTTCCTACAGAAAGCAGGAGGTTCCAGTGTTTTTCTGGCTGGAGGTCCATGGCTACTATTGTTTTACTAGGATCCGTACTGACACTTTGGTATTTGTGATATATATGAACAACTTGGATGAAAACATAGATGGGTGCAAAAGTAAGTTTGCAAAAGTAAGTTTGTAGACAGCACAAAGATTGGTGGTGTTGTGGATAATGTAGAAGATTGTCAAAGAATACAGCTGGATATAGATCAGTTGCAGGTATGGGCGGAGAAATGGCAGATGGAATTTAATCTGGGAAAGTGTGAGGTGCTGCAATTTGGGAGTTCAAGTGTTAAGGAAAAGTACACAATTAATGACAGGTTCCTAAACAGCATTGATGTAAAGAGATATTTTGGGGTTCAAGTCTATCGTTCCCTGAAAAGGTCACGCAATTTAATAGAGTGGTAAAGAAGGCATATGGCATGCTTGCCTTGCTTGATCTGGATATTGAGGACAAGAGTCAGGATGTCATGTTGCAGCTTTATTCGACTGTGGTTAGGTTGTACTTAGAGTGTGTGTTCAATTCTGATTGCCACATTACAGGAAGGACTTGGGAGGCTTTGGAGAGGATGTAGAAGAGGTTTACCACGAGGCTGGCTGGATTAGAGGGTATGTCCTATAAGGAGAAGCTAGAAAAACTCGGGTTGTTTTGTCTGAAGCGGCGTTGGCTGAGGGGAGACTCGATAAACTTTGAGAAGTCTATAATATTATGATATGCTTTGATAGGGTCCACAGTCAGAATCTTTTTCCCACAGTTGAAATGTCTCATACTATTTGGAATGCATTTAAGGTGAGAGGGTGAAAGCTCAAAGAAGATGTGAGGGGCAAGATTTTTATACAGAGAGTGATAGGAGTCTGGAACATGCTGTCAGGGATGGTGGTGGAGGTAGATATGATAGGGGCACTTCAGGGCCTTTCAGGTAAGCACATGAATATGCAACGGATAAATGGATATAGACCATGGGCTGGCAGAAGGGATTAGTTTAATTTGGCATCATGTTGGCGCAACATCGTGAGCTGAAGGGCCCGTTCCTGTAATGTACTGTATTATGTTCTATGTTCAAAAGATATAGACAGGTCAGGTGATTGGGGATAGATGTGACAAATGGAGTATAATGTGGGAAAATGTGAAATTGACCATTTGAAAGGAAGAGTAAAAAAAAGCATATTTTCTAAACGTGGATCTATTGCAGAGCTCTGGGATGTACAGTGCTGAATGCTTTAGTGCATGAATTAGGAAATATTATTGTGCAAATAAAATGAGGAATGATAGAAGTGGATAAAATGTTATTACTGACTATTGGAAGAGAATTTTAATCTAAATGTAGGGTAGTTATGTTTCAGTTATACAGGGCATTGGTGAGTCCACATCTAGATTGCTCTATACAGTATTGATTTCCTAACTAAGGAAGGATGGCGGTTCATTGGATGTAATCAGAGAAGGTTTATCAGACTAAAACCTATTATGGACAGGATGTCTTACGAGGATACATTAGATAAGCCCTTATCTAATGCAGTTGAGAAGAGTAAGAGATGATTTGATTAAAACATGAAGGACACATGTAGAAAAGACAGATCCACTTCTGAGAGAATTTAGAACTAGGTGCTACTGTTCCAAAATAAAGAATTACTCATTTAAGATTTTTTTTTTTAAAATAAGGATTTTTTTTCTCACAGAGGGCCATGGGTCTTTGGAATTCTTTTCCTGAAAGGACAATAGCAACAGATAATGTGAATATTTTAAAGTAGCAGTTTGTAGGTTTTCAATGAGCAAGGGAAATGTGGGTTGGTGAAAGGAAATGGAGATAGGCAGGAATGTGGAGTAATCATATCTCCCAGGACTTAATTGAATGGTGGAACAGGTTTGAGGGACTGAGTGTCTTACTCTTATTGCTAATTCACATATCTATAGGTAAGAGGAATATTCTTCCAGAACGGGGAGAACTCATTTTGGAGCTGCCATTATAAAGTAATTATTTGAAAGACCAGACATATCCTAATGCATCACTCTCTTGGGAAAGCATGAAAATGTCACCTTCTATTATATGCTCAAATAACACATTCGACCACAGCTTGCTGACTCATACAAGGATGCTATCCAATGTATTTTTGAATACAGAAAGGTTGAACACTGTCTCTCACCTTTGAAATTTAGGTTGGAACCAATTGGAATAATAGGCTGTTAGCCTTCACTGTCTGATGGTTGCAAGGGTCTTACATGAAACTGCAGCGTAGGAAGTCTGAATCCAGACATTGTAGGTCTGAATTCTCAGCACAAGACTGATCGTAACCTCAGTGCCAATTAATATGAAATTGATGGTGTCACTCAGAGATAGCTCGAGGCTGTAGCTGCTGCTTTGGGGAATAGAAATGTCACAATGTTACAGTGGTGGAAGAAATCTCACCTCCTCTGCACTGACATCCTTCCCCCTTGATGAGCACAAAGTGCACAGTTCTTAATCATAGTGGAAGCTTCGGAGAGTACAACTACTCCTAGCATGGAAAAAAAAATGATAAGAAAGAGAAAGTAAACTTAACATTTGAGAAATCTTTGCAAGCCTGCACCAACTATTTCTTCAGAGGTAATGTTTCTTCAGGACTTGTCTATCTGAGGGAACAGAATCTCCAAAGTTTACTTTATGAAAAGAAAATCAACATGCATTAGGGTCATAGGCCAAATTGACATAAGCATTAAAATCAATTGTTTTAATCAAAATGGAAAATATTAAAAAGTGCCACAACAAAAATAGTAATTGCTGGAGAAATTGTATGCAGCAGAGAGAATCAAGAGGTGATCTTATCGAGATATTCAAAATGATGTGCAATTTTGACAGGGTAAAGAAAGATATTCTGTTTCCAGTAGTTGATATGTCAGTAACTTGGAGTATCAATTTCAAGATTATCAGCAAGAGAGTTAAGAGTAAGATGAGAAGAAATTTCTTTACACAGAAAGTTGTTAGGATTTGGAACCTGGGAGAGTGATGGAGGCGGATTCCATAGGAGATTTCAAAAGACAGCTGGAGATATATTTGAAAGTGATGAGCACATAGGGCTACAGAAATAGGTCATAAGAATGGGTCTAATTGGTAGTTGCTTTAGGAGCTGATACAGAAATGATGGACTGAATTCCTCTGTACTATAACATTCTACAATTCTATAAACTTAGCAGGTCTGGCAGCACCTGTGGAGAGAAAATCACATTAACATTGCAGGTTCAGTGATCCTTCTTCTTAGCAGACCTGATGAGCTTATCCATTATTTTCCACTGTTATTTCAGATTTCCAGCATCTGTAGTTCTTTATTTTATTTTAAGCTAGACGAGCATATTGATCATCAGATTAGAGTTCATATTATCAAGGATCAAAGTTTAACAAACATCAAAAGGTTTCAAACATTACTCATCATTCGTAGTGATGTGGAAAACCTACAGTATCAGGCAATTGATGATTGTGTAGCTTCATACTTCCTTAATTAAAACAAAATCACAGTGAAAAAATACATCAATTCTTCAAAGAGCCACTCATTTGAAAAGTTGATATTCTGTCACTTTCAACTGCCAAGCATTAATTCTCTTCTGCAATTTTGTCTCTATTTCCATTTCCTCAATAAAAAAAAACAACTGAGTTGATCCTTTCTCTACTCCTGCTGTCTCAGATTCAACCATCCCATGCTCTCCCTATCCCTTGGATCCTAAATGGCTTGGAACCTTTCCTTAATTTCCCAAAATCCCTGCTCTGATTTCTGCTCTCTCTCCTCCTTTCCAACAATCTCAACATTCCATATTCAAAGCATCCTGACCATTTGGCCTATCACATCCTCACCAACCCTTCAAAGAGCATCCTAACCAAAGCCATCTCATTCCCATAACTTTGCAAGATCCATGGCTAATCCACCTAACCTACACATCTCTGGATACCATGGCTGGGGGAGTCTAAATCTAGAGGGCTTAGGTTTAGGGTGAGAGGGGAAAGATTTAAGAGACATAAGGGGTGTTGCTTGTATGGAATGAGCTGCCAGAGGAAGTGGTGGAGGCTGGTACAATTACAACATTTAAAAGGCATCTGGATGGGTATATGAATAGGAAGGGCTTGGAAGAATATGGGCCTACTGCTGGCAAATGGGACTAGATCAATTTAGGATACCTGGTCATCATGGACAAGGTGGATTGAAAGGTCTGTTTCCCCATGCTGTATATATCTATAACTCGATGGGCAATTTAGCATGGCCAATCCACCTAACCTGTACATCTCTGGACTGTATAGCAGAGCACCTGGAGGACACCCACACAGCCATGGGGAGAATGTGCAAATTCCAAACAATTAGTTGCTCAAGGGAGGAATCGAACTTTGGCTCCTGGCATTGTGAGGCAGCAGTGCTCGCCACTGTGCCGCCCCAGTTGATTGGATAGAAAAAGGTAAAGTTATGATCTTATCAGACCATAGAGCTGCTCTCTCATTAAAGTGATACAACTGGCGATGATTTAACCTAAGGGTCACCATGCCTCTGGTAAGGAGAAAGGTTGAAGAAGAGAATCCTTCATGGTAACCTCAGCTAGTGCAGGAATTGAATCTACACTGTTGATCTCACTCTCTATATTGGAAATCAGTCATCCAGTCAAATGAGCTAAACCAAATACAGATGCAGAGAACTAAAGCACATTGATGAATTAGTAAGGTGAAAGCTTTATAAAAGTCTGACAGCTTCTTGGTCACTTTTATTGACTTTAACCAATGTTTATGTCATGGTTAATTTTTAAAACTGAATTCAAAATGTTAAATTGTTGCAGTGAAATTTGAACTCACTCATCATTGAACCTTGATATGGTCCAAGTGAAGCTCTACTGAAAACCTTGGTGAACTGTCAATCGAGACTGATAATATTGGATATTATTGAGGTTAAAAAGGTCAAGGAGATGACATAAGTGTGCACATGGGTAATTGGTGCCTACCTGGGTTTTTTCTTGGATGGTGGGAGGGCAGAATGACAAGAACAAGCACGGTGGCTCAGTGGTTCAGTGGTTCATACTCCTGCCTCACAGCACCAGGGATCTGAGTTTGATTCTATCCTTGGGTGACTGCGTGGAGTTTGCACATATTCCCTGTGTCTGCGTTAGCTTCCTCCAGGTGTTGTGGCATCTTCCCACAGTGCAAAAATGTGCAAATTAGCCATAGGGTTTACAGGATTTGGGTGGAATGTTCTTTGTAGAGGCTGTGAGGACTTGATGGGCTGAATGGCCTGCTTCCATCGTAGGGATCCTATGATAACCTCAACTGTGGCCTGAGGCTAAAGTAAATGGAGTTAATTGCTCTTCAGTACTGAAAAGGAGGCCACTCAGTTGTCACAATCCATTCAAAGAACTCTCTTCGCCTTGTCAGGCCAATTCGAGAGGTAGGTAGTAAAGTGACCATCTTGATGGTGGAACCCACATCCCAGCAGTTAGTTAAAAATACATTGCTAACAGAAACCATGAATTTCAAACATACCATTCCAAGGTTCCACAAGAGTGGAAAATCTTAAGTGATACCTCTGAGGTTGCCCATTACCTAATATTTTAGTTATTCTATAAAATAACATGCAACTGAAACAGAACAGAATATTGAGGGAGTGGAGGAGACAATCACCTTAATTGTTCAAAACATTTGTTGTGATATTTAAAATAAGAACAACAGGGGGATGTACACCTGCATTATACCCAGAGCAGGTTCATCCCTCGGGATTTCTTTGAGTTACCATTCTTGATGAGAATAAATCAATGCAATTATCATAGTGAAGTTATCCTGATAACTAAGATACTTCTTTTTGAAAATCAGGTATCAAAGACAGTCTATCGACTGTGTAATGTGGAGGCAAATAACATAGACCCAATTGGGGAGGTCAGATAGCTAGGAGACAATGAGGTCTGCAGATGCTGGAGATCAGAGTTAAGAGTGTGTTGCTGGAAAAGCAAAGTAGGTCAGGCAGCATCCGAGGAGCAGGAGAATCGATATTTCAGGCCGGAGCCCTTCATCACGAAGGCGCCTGATGAAGGGTTCTGGCCCAAAACGTCGATTCTCCTGCTCCTCGGATGTTGCCTGACCGAGGTCAGGTAGCTGCCAATCCTTACAAAGGGGACTAATTTCTATTTAAAAACTTTCTTGGAAAAGCAAAGGAGTTTATGACGAAGGAGCAGCAATAGGCCATTTGGCCCATCAAGTTTGATCCACATTCAAAACCATTACGGCTGATCTGATAATCCTCAACTCCACCATTCTGGTTTATCCCAACAGAACTTGCTTTCCTTCCTGTTTAAAAAGCTGTGTCTCTCAGTTTTTTTACATCCCTAACAAGTCAGCCTTGGCAGCCCTGTGCAGTAAAGAATTTCACATATTTACTATGCTCTGAGAGAAGAAATTTCTCCTAATCTCTCTCTTTAATGGGTGACCCTTTACTCTGAGATGATGCCCTCCAGTGTCAGACTCTCCCAGAAGGTGAGACCACCATTTCACATTCACACAATCAAACCTCCTGTGAATGTTATATGCCTTAATAAAATCTCCCCACATTCTTCTAAACTTCAAATAGTACAAGCTCAATCTATTCAACATCTCCTCATAAAATAATCCCCCACACCATGAATCTTCTGGAACTGCCTCCACTGCTATTATTTCTTTCCCTAGGTAAGGGGACCAAATTATTCACAGTATTCCAGCTAAATGGTACTTTGTATAGTTTGAGCAGAACCTCTTTTTTTTATACAGCATTCCTTTTGAAATAAGGCCAATAGTTCAATTCCCTTCCCAGGTTACCCTATGAAATTGGATGCTGGATTTTGCGATTTACACACAACAATCCCCAAATTCCTCTGCACTGCAGCTTACTGCAGCATTTCCCACACTAGAACATATTCAGCTTCCCTATTCTTCCTGCCAAAGAGCATAACCTCACATCTTCTCACACTATATTTCATCTTCCAAGTCTTTGCTCATTCACTTAACCTGTTTACATCCATCTGTGGATTCTGCTCATCCTCACTACTTAACTTCCGACCTATTCTGTGTCATGTACAGATATTGATTTTAGTTACACAAGCCATTAATGTGTACTTTAAAAATAGTGGCTCAGCACTGATCAATGGTACTCAGTCAGTTAGAGGTTGCCATCCTGAAAATGCCCCTTTTGTCCTAACTCTCAGTTTTCTACTAGATTGTCAATCCTCCATCTATATTACTGCTAAGACCATGGTCTAATATCTTATTAAGTAACCTAATGTGAAGTACCTTTACACAAAATCATCAGATAATTTCCTTTGACCTGCAAGCCATTTTATTATGAGATTCTCAATCCTGCAAATGTGTTTACACTGGTAGTGTGAGATAGAATTTTTATAAAACAATCATTAATGCTCACAATACAAAGTATATATAAACAACTAATAAAACTATTAACAGGAGTGAGATATATCTACATAGTTATGTACATGGGTGGTTTTCACCGACCAAAATTAAATTTTGAACATGGCTGATCTTACTGCAGGAAACAGCCAGCAGGTGGCGTATAGTGACCCTAAATCAAACAGGCTTGAGCAACAGCTCCAATAGCAAATCGTTACTGGAATGTGTTTTTTGACACTGACTGAAATAATCATTTGTCATAATTTAACTAACCAGTTTAACTTCTGGCAATAACTGATAATGAAGTACTAAAGAATAAGTATGTATGGAGAAAGTGGTCTAAGCTACCTTGCGGTGCTTGAAGCAGAAACAGAAATTGCTGGAGAAACTCAACAGGTCTGGCTGCATCTGTGGGGAGAAAACAGAGTTAACATTTCAAGTTCAGCCACTGTTCATCAAAACAGATAGCAACTAGGTAAAGGGGATATTTATATTGAAGACTGGTCTGGGTGAATGGAGAGGAAAGGTGAGAAAACAGTGGAGATGGAGCTTAGTGAGAGAAATATGGGAGGGGTATGCAGGCAGGGAGTTTGTTGATAGTAAGGCAGGACAGAAGAGAAACTGAATAAATGATTGCAAGAGTTAACAGTTGAAGAGAATGGATAGGTTATGCTGAAAGCAATCCATGTCATATGATAATAGTGCTAATTGTGGGTGAGAGTGTGGCTTATGTTAGGACAGGACCAGGATGTGGAGGTGGGTTAAAAAAAAATGGAAGGATGGAATCAGGCTCTGAAGCAGTGTAGCTTTCTAAGTTTCTGACACACTGAGCACAGGGGACTATGGCTAAGAATCACCTGCTTACAAACTAAGTGCTGGAATGTTTGAGAATTAATTTATAATGTGCTGGGTGGGTATTTGAGGACCAAGACTTCAAATCTCAGATTAATGTCATGGCTGAGCGAGCAGCAGTGATTTCCATGTTCCCATTTGCTCCAACTTGGTCATTATACAATAGACACCACAAAGTAATGGAAGAGATCCATCAATGCTGTGCTCTGCACAAGTGGCGGAGATGGTACTCAAAGGGTTGGATAGATGGGTGGTTTGGGATTTGTGAATTGCCCCTGTTTTTGCTTCTGTTTATTCCCAAATGACCACTCATGCAGTGTTCAGTGCCTTCCTGAATGAGCCATCTCCATTTTGGTTGGTTAAATGCAGGAGTGCCCCATGAGTTACTGGGCTATATTTGACTTTGTCAGGGCTGCGTTGAGTATGGTGTTGGATATATGAATGACATGTTTCTCCCAGTTGGGCTGGTTTTGAGTGATTAATGCCTTGATGCTAGGCATGAATTGGCCTGGGAGAGGACATCACTATTGCACAGCCTTTCTAACCACCAGGATTAGAGGACCCGGCAAGCACAGCATTGATGGATCTCTTCCATTACTTTGTGGTGTCTATTGTAGAATGACCAAGTTGACTTAATAGCTTAACAATAATATCACTAGGCCATCACCTCTCCGAATGAACATGGACATAATGGACCAGGTACACAGAGGAGGAGGTGTCTGTGAGGAAGGATCAGGATTATGATTATGAACTACGATGCATGTTGCATGATTACAGTGAAAATAGTTTACTAGGCAGATCACATGCATTACACTGCACAGAGCTACATTTTTGTCCAAAGTTATACAACGTGAAGCCTCTCTATAAGGACTGTCAAAGGTCAATGTTACCTTAATTTTTATGAAGCTTGTTCCAGGTCATGCTTTTTATAAATCTTTCATTGCTTTGTACTTTACCTCAGAAGTCAGTAAATTGGATTTCCACAATAGATGGCCTTCCAGAATAACTGATAATAGAATATAGCCTAGAAATTGATATTGACACTTAAATAAAGAGTCAGCTGGGTACTGCAAGCTGCTGTTAGGAGGGCATTCACATTCTCAGAAAGCTTCAGTATGTCTGATACCAACACTGCCTGTGTAATCAGTGAAAGATGCTGTCTACATTATGAGCTGGCCAATTAAATGTTCACACATTTAGAAGGCCTGTCTCATTTTAATGAGCAGAGATATGAATTGGTCTGTCCATGCACGGAGTGATTTTATTTAAAACATTGACTCACAATGGAGGCCTCCCATTGAGATATGACTATGCAATTCTGGAGCTGGTAGTTTTAAAGGTCATCTTTGACACTGTAGGGGACTTCCCATAAAAGGAATGGTACAAGACCAGCAAGAGATGGAAATGGTTTAATATGGTCTGGAATGACTCAGAGATTCTAGATCTTGTAAAGGAAAGGAAGAAGGTAGTAGTCATAAAGAAAGAGACAGAGTCTTTGAGAGCTTTCTGTGCCAAGTAGCAGACCATATGTGAAAGGTGCAAATTGTTTCCTTACAATTTGTAATTATGTTACCTGCCTTCTCCAAAGCTCTTAGAGAACTCAACAATTTCACCAGTTGACAAGTGGCTCATGGAATGCATCTCATACTGTCTCTGTGCTACAATGCTGTACAAATACTATATGGTTTGGAATTTCAATGTGTTTCATGCAGCTCGCCTTTATAATTAAACTTAGTGATACACAGGATCCACATTTGGAATAAGGGAAATGAGGATGAGTAGTCCTTGAAAATCACAGTTTATGTGAGTCACCTGTGCATCAATCTTGCAGGTATCTCAGGGAAAATGTACAAGATGAGTAACTTCGGAGATTCCGCCAACATAAAAACAATGTACTAGCAGTAACTTCCAAGCTTAAATTATTCAGTAAAATGAGTTGTTGGTGAACTGAACATCTCTTTTATTGTTCAGTCTGAAGTTGTACCTGCATCAGACTAATGGGAATAAAGCTAGTTGCACACATGGATTGTTTATTTTTAACTGAAGAAGTAATGATTATAATATAAGGGATCCCACAAGACTAAAAGAGAATGAGGTAAAAGAACTAACTTTCATAGTATTTGTTAAATGACACCAAGGTCTGGATTTAACAATTTTTAGATTGTAGAAAGAATGCAGAACTGAGAAAGGCTAGGATAATTGATGAATAATAATACTTTCATGTTTTGAGTCTGAAAATTATGTGTTCAAGTGCCAAGCCAAAAGCTGAAAACAGATAATCTCAGTCATAGAGTCATACAGATGTACAGCACGGAAACAAACCATTCAGCCCAACCCATCCATGCTGACCAAATATCTCAACCCAATCTAGTCCCATCTGCCAGCACCCAGCCCATATCACTCCAAACTCTTCCTATTCATATACCCATCTAAATGTTTTTTAAATGTTGCAATTGGACTGGCCTCCATAACTTCCTCTGGCAACTCATTCCATTCATGTACCACCCTCTGCGTGAAAAACTTGCCCCTTAGGTCTCTTTTATATATTTCCCCTCTCACTCTTAACCTATGCCCTCTAGTTCTGGACTCCCGGACCCCAGAGAAAAGACTTTGCCTATTTACCCTATCAATGCCCCTCATTATTTTGCAAACCTCTATAAGGTCATCCCTTAGCCTCTGACGCTCCAGGGAAAACAGCCCCAGCCTGTTCAGCCTCTCCCTATAGCTCAAATCCTCCAACCCTGGCAACATCCTTGTAAATCTTTTCTGAACCCTTTCAAGTTTCACAACATCTTTCCGATAGGAAGGAGACCAGAATTGCACGCAATATTCCAACAGTGGTCTAACTAATGTCCTAACAGCCGCACCAAGACCTCTCAACTCCTGTACTCAATACTCTGACCAATAAAGGGAAGCATACCAAATGCCTCTTCACTATCCTATCTACCTGCAACTCCACTTTCAAGGAGTTAAGAACCTGCACTCCAAGGTGTCTTTGTTCAGCAACACTCCCTAGGACCTTATCACTTAGTGTATAAGTCCTGTTAAGATTTGCTTTCCTAAAATGCAACATCTCACATTTATCTGAATTAAACTCCAGTTGCCACTTCTCAGCTCATTGGCCCATCTGATCAAGATCGCATTGTAATCCTAGGTTCTTTGCTGCCCACTACACCTCCAATTTTGGTGTCATCTGCAAACTTACTAACTATACCTCTTATGCTCACATCCAAATCATTTATATAAATGATGAAAAGTAGTGGACCCAGGACCGATCCTTGTGGCACTCCACTGGTCACAGGCCTCCAGTCTGAAAAGCAACCCTCCACCACCACCTTTGAGCCAGTTCTGTATTCAAATAACTAGTTCTCCCTGATGCAGTAGTGCAGTTGGAAATAGTACAGATATTTTTAAAATCCAAAAGTGGATGGAATATGGTATCAAAATTGCATGAATTTCAAAAGAAGCCAAGCCAATCGAAATAAAAAAGAGAAAATGCTGGAAGTTTTGAGCAAGTTTGGGACCTGCCAGAGAGAAATGAGATTATAATAGATAAGTGCTAGCTAACTAGCATGGAGATGATGGCCAAAAGGCCTTTTCCCATGCTGCAAGAACTCTCTAACCATATTCTATGGCACCTTTTGGTGAAATTTACATTGGTGCCAAACAGAATGGATATCCACAATAATATTCTATGGGCAAACATTTCTCAGATTTCTCCTCTGTAGGATTTCCCTTAGAACTCAACTCTATAATATAGCTTCTACTAGTTCTAATGCTTCAGCAGATGAGGGACTTTCAAATAACCTTATTTTGTTTTGGTTTCCCAGCCCAACAGATAACATTTTTATTCTTTCCCAACAAGAATAGGCATTTTCTAGTCAACTTGTTCAGAGATGATGATAAGCCCCAAATTACTGAGGCATTGTTAAAATGGACAAGCTTCGTATCTTCTGGGTCAGCCAAGACTGAAAATACTTCAGACTTAATTTATTTTGTATCTGACTTGCTCTTAAAAATTTCTCAACTCTATCATCATTTATTTCTGTATTCAGTTCCAATATTTCACATACAATTAACTGTCCAATCAAAATTCTTAATTGTTATGTTTCTGTCCTGGATGCAAAACTCTATGAAGATTGGGCCCAGATTATTGGGATGACATTAATATTTTTCAAGTAAGACTGTTAATCCACAGTCACTTGTCTTTTTCTATTAGTATCGAACCTTTATATTTAAAGGCCCTTGAAGCCTGACTTCTTAATTTTGTCTATGATACATCACTCAAATTCCAGGGTTATACCCTACAGAAAATCATTGATGTGCATCATAAAGATCCCTGCTAATTCCTCTTTGGAACATGTCTGGTTCTGCTCTAACCTTAAAGCACCTGGCTTCCAGCATGGCAGACCTATGGGAGAAGGACCATATCCTCACAGTATCATAAGTTCATTTGTTTAATTTCCACATCTTCCCGTCTCTTCACTTGCTTCTTTGAGTGGTTTAAAAAAAAACTTTTTTTTTGGAACTTTTCACTTTGTAAATGTCCAACTATTCTATCACTTGGCTTACATTCTCAGGAGTATGTTTCTAAAAAGGCCATGAAGATCTTCAAGATCATTTTCCTTGCAGCAGAGAATCCACTCCAATATTTTAATCACCAAGTATTTTTTCTTTGAAACCTTGTGCCACTTGTCTGGCTATAGCCTTCTTTTAACCATTTGTTGGACATGGGTACCCCTGTCTGATTAGCATTTGCTGCCTGTCCCGAGGCATCTTTGAGAAGGTGGTAGTGAGCTGCCTCTGGAATTGCTGCAGTCCATGTGCTGTAGGTTGACCGAAAATGTCACTGGAGAGGGAATTTCAGGATTTTGACCCAGCAACAGTGAAGGAATGGCAATCTGTCTAAGGATCTTTAGTGAATTTCTGCAGTGCATCTTGTAGACAGTTCATAATGCTGGCTACTGAGTGTCAGTGCTGGAGGGAGTGGGCGTTTGTGGATGTGATGCCAATCAAGCAAGCTGCTTAATCCTGGATGGTGTCAAGCTTCTTTAGTGTTGTTGGAGTTGCACTCATCCAGGCAAATGGGGAGTATTCCATCACACTCCTAACTTGTGCCTTGTGGACAGTGGACAAGCTTTGTGGAGTCAGAAGATGAATTACTCACTGCAGTTTTCCTAGCCTCTGACCTGCTCTCGCAGCCACTTTGTTTATATAGTTAGTCCAATTGAGATTCTGGTCAATGGTAACTCCCATGATGTTGATAGTGGGAATTCAATGATGGTAACATCATTGAATATCAAGGGGCAGTGGTTAGATTGTCTCTTTGAGTCATAAAGTCATACAGTCATACAACACGGAAACAGACACATCGGTCAAACCACTTCATGCTGACATAATCCCTAAATAAACTAGTCCCACCTGCCTGCTCCTGGCTCATATCTCTCCAAATATTTCCTATTCTTGTACTTATCCAAATGTGTTTTAAATATTACAATTGTAGCCACATCCACCACTTCCTCAGGAAGTTCATTCCTTACACAAACCACTCTCTGTGTAAGAAAATGGTCCCTCATGTCTTTTTTAAATCTCTCTCCTCTCACCTTAAAAATGTGTTCCCTAGCCTTGAAATCCCCCATTCTAAGGAAAAGACAATTATCATTAATTCTATCTAGACCCCTCATGATTAAATAAACTTTGATAAGATTACCTCTCAACCTCCTACGTTCCAGTGAAAAAGAGGCCCCAACCTATTTAGCCTTTCTTTACAACTAATTGGTGATGGTCATAGCCTGGCATTTGTATGATATGATGTTACTTGCAACATGTCTGCCCAATTCTGGGTAATGTCCAGATCTTGTTGCATTTGGACATGAACTGATTCAGTATCTGAGGAGTTGTGAGTGATGCTGAACATTGTACAATCATTGGTGACCATCCCCAGTTCTGACCTACGATGAAGCAGCTGAAGATGGCTGGGCCTTGGCCACTACCCTGAGGAAGTCCTGCAGAGATGTCCTGGAGCCGAGATGACAGACCTTCAACAACCACGACCATCTTCCTGTATGCTAGATATGGCCTCAAGCAGAGGAGAGTTTACCACTTGATATTCATTGATTCGAGTTTTGCCAAAACTCGTTCATGCCATACTCAGTCAAATGCAGCCTTGATGTCAAGGACTAACACTCTAACTCTCACCTCTCAAATTCAGCTCTTCTGTCCATGTTTGAACCAAGGCTGTAATGAGGTCAGGAGCAGAGTGGCCCAGGGAGAATCCAAACTGGGCATCACTGAGCAGGTTAGTGCTGAGCAGGTTATTGCTTGATAACACTGTTGATGACACCCTCCATCACTTTACTGAGAATCATGAGTAGACTGATGGAGCGGTAATTGGCTGGGTTGCATTTGTCCTAATCTTTTGTGTATAGAAAATACCTGGGTAGTTTTCCACATTGTCGAGTAATTGCCAGTCTTGTAACTGTACTGGAAGAGCTTGGTTAGTGGAGTGATAAGTCCTGGAGCACACATTTTCAGTACTATTGCCAGAATGTTGCCAGGACCTATGGCTTTGTAGTTTCCAGTGCCTCCAACTATTTTTTGATATCATGCGGAATTAATCAAATTGGGTGAAGACTGGTATCTGTAATGCTGAGGACCACGGAAGGTCAAGTACATTTTGCACTTCTGGCTGAAGATTACTTCAAAAGCTTCAACCTAATCTTTTGCACTGATGTGCTGGGCTTTTCCTTCATTAAAGATGAGGATATTTGTGGACCCTTTTCCTTCGGTGACTTGTTTAAATGTCCATTACCATTCATGACTGGATGTGGCAGGACTGTAGAATTTACATCTGATACATTGGCTGTGAGATCATTTAACTCTATCACCTACTGCGTATGTTGTTTGATTTGCAAGTCGTACTGTTTGATAACTTCACCAAGTTGATATCTCATTTTAAGCAATCTCTGGTGCTGCTCCTGGCATGCCCTCCTGTGTTCTCCATTGATCTAGTGTTGATACCCTGGCTTGATGGCAATGGTTGAGTGGAGCATATGTCAGGCCATGATTTTACAGATTGTGTTGGAGTACACAACTCTGCTGCTGTTGATGGCCCATAGCATCTCATGGATGCCCGGTATTAATTTGCCAGGTCTCTTCAAATTCTGTCCCATTTAGCACAGTATCAGTATCACACAACATGATGGAAGGTTATACTCAATATGAAGTTAGGACCTTGCCTCCACAAGGATTGTGTGGTGGTCACTCTCACTGATACTGTCAAAGATAGATAAATTTGCACTCAGTAGATTGGTAAGGATGAGGTCCAGCATGTTTTTTCCCTTTGGCTGGTTCCCTCACCACATGCCACAGACCCAGTCTAGCATCTATATTCTTTAGGACCTGACCAGCATGATCAGTAATGCTGCTGCAGAGCCACTCTTGGTGGTGGGCATTGAAATCCCCCACCCAGAGGACATTGTGTGCCTTTCCCACCCTCAATGCATCCTCCAAGTATTGGTCAGCATACAGAGGCATTAATTCATCAGTCAAGGGTGGACAGTATGGGCTAATCAGCAGGAGGTTTCCATGGCAATGTTTTACTTGAGGCTATGAGACTTCATGAGGTTTGGACTCAATATTGAGGAATCTCACGGGAACTCCCTTCCAACTGTGTACCACTAAACCATCACCTCTGCTGAGTCTGTCCTGCCCATGGGAAGGACACATCCAGGGATGTGATGGTTGTGTCTGGCCATAATCATACTCAAAGAATCATACATGACAGACAATGCCAGTCTGTTGCATGACTAGTCTGTGAGACAGCTCTTCCAATTTGGCACTAGCCCCCACTTGTTAGGAAGGACTTTGCAAGGTCAACAGAGCTGTTCTTTTCTGGTATCTCAGTTGATGTCAGATTGTTGGTCCAGTTTCAATTTTTTTATTGAGACTTCTTAGTGATTGATTTGACTGAGCAGCTTGCTAGGCTATTTCAGAAAGAAGTTGAGAGTCAACAATATTGCTGAGAGTCTGGAGTCACATGTAAGCCAGACCAAGTGAGGATGGCAGACTTCCTTCCCTAAAGGACAGTAATGAGCTAATTATCTTTTTCTGATAATAGTTTTTTCTGAAAGTAATTATCTTTTCTGATAATTGACAATAGTTTTATGATCATCAGTGGATTCTGAAAGAATTTCACAGATTTTTATTGAATTCAATTTCCACCATCTGCAATTCTCACATATCTCATCAGAGAGCACTTTTCCTGTGTGTATCTAATTGTATAATTTGGGTGGCTGACTCCATTCTGCAATCATTACATTCATCAAATTCTTTCCAGGTCTCCGACACCTTTATTGGCATTCTTTATTAATTTATCTTCTAATTAATTTTTAGCCACTAGAACATCTCAATGATAATCAATTCTACTTCTTTCCCAGCCTATTCTATTGCTCTTGTTTTGACAAACGATGACCTCAACTCCCCCTTCTATCTGATGCTGGACTATTACCATGAGGTTGCCTCGTCCTAATAAATAGAAATTTTTTTGCAAGTTTGCAATTTTTTTCTAATGGCCATGTTTACTTACAGGTTAAATTTCGAAACTTGAATTGCATTTTCTGGCCTTTGATACCTACACCTCATTTTGTCAGTTCAAGGGTTCTATCTTCCTATTCTTCATCTTGCATATTTGCCTAAGGTTTGTATTTACCAGTGACTTTCCTCCTCTCCCTATAATGTAGCTTTCCTCCATTCATTGGTTCCTACTGGAATACGTATTATGTTCTGGTCAACTCTTAGCCTTTTTTATAGTCCATAGATTCATACCTCATGGAAACAGAGCCGTTAGTCCAACCAATCCATGCCAACCATGTTCCCAAACTAAACTAAGCCCACTTGCCTGCACTTGGCCTATATTTCTCTCAACCTTTCTGATTCTTGAACTTAACCAAATGTCTTTTAAGTGTTGTAACTGTTCTCTGAGACAAATATCTTCGTCTTGCATCTCTGTTCAGTCAACCTTTCATACGCCATGATTTGGTCTTCATAATTGTCCAAAATATATGTTGTGTGAAGTACATATGCCTCATAACTTTCAACGGCTTATAAAGGTTTTTGAGGTGTGTAGCCAGTATCGATTAATCTCGAGGAACACATTAACAGTTTGGTTGACTTGATCTAATATTACTGTTTCTCCATCACTATAAAAAGCCTTGCTTCCACATTTCTGCTCTTCCTATTCTTCTCTTTTGTAATATATAATAACTTCTGGATTCAAAATTCCTCTGATAGCCTTATATGCTGTAAAGCTCGATAATTTTTTTAATGAATTCTCAGACTCAGGGAATGCGTTCGTCCCTGCATTTGGAGAAAAGTAGTGGAGCCAATTATCATGTTTTCTCAATTCAGGGAATAATCACTCGGTACCTAAGAAATTGATGGATTTCTTCCAAAAACCATCAAAATAGACCGCAGCACCCAATCATTTCTTCATGGACTTCTCACATCAAGGCAGATATTAAACTTACAAATTTACAAATCCGATTCCACAAGGGTTTCATGAAACATATCTTCTATTGCTGCATGATCCTTGTCACCTGCATACCGTTAATAAAGGGATTTCCTTCAAACATGTTCATTATCATATCAAAAACATATGTTGCTGGAAAAGTTCAGTAGGTCTGGCAGCATCTGTGAAGAGAAATCAGAGTTAAAAAGTTACGGGTCCGGTGACCCTTCCTCAGAACTGAGTTGCTGAGGAAGGGTCACGGACCTGAAACATTGACTGTGATTTCTCTTCACAGATGCTGCCAGATTTGCTGAGCTTTTCCAGCAAGTTCTGTTTTTGTTTCTGATTCACAGCATCCGCAGTTCTTTTGGTTTTTATTCATTATTGCAATGTCCATTTATCCCTAATTTCATCACTCCAGTCCCTATCCATGATCTTGAGCAGTCTTACACTTTTCTCTACTTTATTTTCTTGCAGACTGATGAATTCTAGTTGCCATGTTTGCAAAGTGCAACATCCTTTATCTCTCATACCACATCTTGGCTACAACTCATTTTAGTTACAATTTGCTTTTTGTATTGACACTATTGGCCTGTATCTCTGCAGTCTTGCATTGCTAATACCACAGAATCTTCCATTACTCATGTAGCCCACAAAGACGCTTCTTGTCTGTGACAACTGAGACCTCACAACTTTGTGGAGACCATCAGAGCATGGTTATGTCTATCCTCACTGACTGTTCCCCATTCCAATCCTGATTCAGGCCCCATTGAGGGAAGTATGTCTGCACTGCTGGATGGTATTAAGCTGGAAAGTCAGGATTCACATTCTACTGAGGAAGTTGGCAACATCTGTTCAGTACTGAACGGTTCCACTTCGATTGCTAGGAAACACAAGAAGATGGGGATGAAAACTCTGGCTACTAAACAGATGCAGCAGCACAACCAAACCAATACTGCTTGACAAGCCACAGTGGGCACTGGATAGGGGTTTCCTCTATGCCCTTCATATGAAGATAGAGATAATAAATAACACTACTCCTTATGGTCTCCCATTTCACCATCACCTCTACTGGCAGCCTTGCAACATCAAGTGCTGCCTCTGCTATTGCTATCACACCATGCAAGTTAGCCACATCATTACCACTTTGAGCAAGAATGCATCTATTTGGCACTCTCTACTGTTGTGGGATGATGAATGAAAGATATAGAAATAGACTTGCCTACCATTACTGAATCCAAAAGACAGTGACATGATCTGCTAACTGAAATAAGGGGAAATGCACACTGATACATTCCTGATGAGGGGCTTACACCCAAATCATCGACTTTCCTGCTCCTCGGATGCTGCCTGACCTTATTATCCCTTATGAAAGATAAAAGAGATCAGAAGAAACTGGAGCCGGAGAAGGCCATTCAGCTCATTGACCCAGCTCACATCGGAACTGAATATCTTGATGACACTTTTACACTGGCCACCTCAACCACATACCCTAGAATTCCTCGTAGATCAGAAATCCTGTCAACTGAATTTCAACATATTCAATGAGCCAGCCTTTGATGCTTTCTGTGCTGAGTAATTCCAAACATTAGCAATGCTTTGAAGGAAGACATTCCTCTGCATCTCCATCTTAATTGGGATGGCCCTCATTTTTAAACTTTGCCCTCTCATTTTGGATACCTCGATCAAGGGTAACATCTCCTTGTCATCCACCCTGTCAAAACCGCTGGGTATGTTATAGAGTTCCACTTGACCATCCCTCATTCTTGTTAACTGAAATGATTCTATGCTGAAGCTGATCAATCTTTCCTCAAAAGGCCATGTCTTCATCCCAAGAATCAGCTTCAAGAATCTTCCTGGAACTGTTGGAATTGCAATGAGCTTAGAGTAAAAGGAATTGAAGGTCAGGAAGGAAGCATCCAGGAAAGTAATCTTGTTACAATTTGATTCTTATGTTGCAGTTAGGAATCTAAATGCTGTAATTGAATGGGTGTGATTTGGCTTAAGGATCTGGATCAGTGGTGCTGGAAGAGCACAGCAATTCAGGCAGCATCCGAAGACAGGCAAAATCGACGTTTCGGGCAAAAGCCCTTCATCAGGAATAAAGGCAGAGAGCCTGAAGCGTGGAGAGATAAGCTAGAGGAGGGTGGGGGTGGGGAGAGAGTGGCATAGAGTACAATAGGTCAGTGGGGAAGGAGATGAAGGTGATAGGTCAGGGAGGAGAGGGTGGAGTGGATAGGTGGAAAAGGAGCTGGGCAGGTCGGACAAGTCCGGACAGGTCAGGGGATCGAGTTTCTGGAGGTTAGAAGCTAGGATGAGGTGGGGGAAGGGGAAAGGGGGGAACTGTTGGAATCCACATTGATGCCCTGGGGTTGAAGTGTTCCGAGGCGGAAGATGAGGCGTTCTTCCTCCAGGCGTCTGGTGGTGAGGGAGCGGCGGTGAAGGAGGCCCAGGACCTCCGTGTCCTCGGCAGAGTGGGAGGGGGAGTTGAAATGTTGAGCCACTGGGCGATTTGGTTGATTGGTGCGGGTGTCTCGGAGATGTTCCCTAAAGCGCTCTGCTAGGAGGCGCCCAGTCTCCCCAATGTAGAGGAGACCGCATCGGGAGCAACGGATACAATAGATGATATTAGTGGATGTGCAGGTAACACAAGCCCTAATCTGCATATCTAATTAACCAATAGGCGCTGGGTCTGCCGTAGCTTCTTCAAATATGTGAGCACACATCACTTCCCCCTGCAAACCCAATGAAATTTGTGGCATTGTTCAGGACAAGTTAATGAGTCAAGGCCAGTCTTAATCCAGCTCCTTTAGCTCTGCTTATTTGTTATTAGCAATTTCCTCTGGTGACCTTTCTCGTCTGCTTTCAATGTCAATAGAAAGGCCAAGGGTCACACCA
Source organism: Chiloscyllium plagiosum (assembly GCF_004010195.1). NCBI lineage: Eukaryota > Metazoa > Chordata > Chondrichthyes > Orectolobiformes > Hemiscylliidae > Chiloscyllium > Chiloscyllium plagiosum. Next base: position 38,333,631 of record NC_057736.1, on the reverse strand, counting down.
CAAGGCAAGGAAAGGTATAAATGTTGGATCCAGATCTCCCAGAGGGTCCATTCTAAAAAATCAGCATTTCCTTTCATAAACATGCGGATTAAACTATTTATTCTTCTCGTGCTCAATGGAATTAATTTAAATCTTCTTCACACATTTCATTTGAGCAGAAAAACACATTGAATAGCCAAAGGAACATGACAAGGAGATATTTTGTCTCTTGATTCTAAAAATACTTTGGGCACTCTGACAAGGAAAGATCAATAATGTTGCCAGGTGCCATAACTACTTTCAACCCCTCACAAATAATCCATCAATTAATAAACATACTGCAATATATTTAGTCTCTTTTGAACTGATTTAACATAATAAAGGTTTTACTATAATCTTTTTGGAATCATACTTAATAAAGTTGGACATTCATCTCATAGCTATACATGGCTAGAAGTTCCAACACAGAATCTTCTATCTCAGAGAGAAAATAAATCCCAGTATGGGGAAGAGCTTGATAACTTTTCAAGTATTACGGTTTAATAAACTCAAACTCCTAACGGAATAAGACTGTCACACCAAAATATTTAGAAAATGACTCAATTATAATAACCTGATTATTTTATTTCTCATCTATAAGCATGGTGGACCCTGTGGGACTTACCTCAAGGTTCGTATTTCATATCACTGAAACAAAGCGTGGGGTGATTTAATGATAGGAATTTAGTAAATTAGAGCTATTTACTTGGTTACTGGTATGATGAGACAGATAGCTTCAGATACGGTGTAAAATATTTAGAAAACTTAAAATTCACAATAAAATTTTACTAATTCCAGTGTTCAAAACTGGTCATGTCAAATTCAGTCACATTGAACACTTCGCAGTATCTAATGATGTCAAGTAAATACAAGGAATTTAATTGGAGCTCAAGAACTTGCAAAGAAAATAAAATTTAGACGGAGAGCTAGCTACTAGTTTCAAATTTTATTATCTAGCTTTTTGTTTCCATTTGTTGGGTCTGGAATACTTAACTGTAAAGTAACAAAAATGATTAAGAGTCAAAGATGTTGAGAAAAGACTACAGATCGAATGGTTGGGTTACACTTTAATCAAGCTCTCAAGAGTGTTTGATTTCCAAAGCTTCTCCTGCATTTATTGCTTGGCAGTCTCAAACTTGTCTTTCTATTCAACAATATTCATGTTTTCTTTTCATTCTCTCAGGGATTTCGACATCACTGTTGAGTCCAGCATTTATTGCCCATCCTAATTGCCCATGAGCTGCCTGAATGAAGTTTCCATCTTACACTGATCAGGATGAATGCATGAAAGCCAGGTTTCAAATGATCACTATAACTGATACTACATGAGAAAAGGGTGTTGATTAGCTCGGGCATTGCCCCGGAGGTAGCAACAGGGAACTAAAGACACACCAAGATCTTGAATTAATTCAAATTATTTTAAAGGTTCTAGCATATTCATCATTGGCATTTCACTCGCATTGAAATTGGCATGTATGAACTTCAGGACCCGTGTGATCTGTGGCCAATGTACCCATTGACTGGCTAATCAAAGCAAACACAAATGATGTTCCACTGTTGTTGATAGGCTGCGGTACAGACCCTATACAACAAGCCCGTGCTTGCAAGGCCCACAACAAATCATCTACCATTGGAGGAGATTTTATAATTGGATAGCATTTACTGAACAATCCCGTTAGTTACACTGACAAGCAATTAATGGTAACCAGCCAAACTAGGGATTGGTTCATTTTCACTTGATGGAAATGACATACATTCTTGCCTAAGGTCATGTTCTGTGCAACACAAGGGAATCTGTGCGAACCTTATGCCTTTTAATTTGAAATTTGACATTCTTGAAGTTGTCCTTGAGTGCAAGATGAGAATCTTGGGCAATATGTGCAGTTCCCTTCCAAATAAAAGGTAACGGGTTGGTTCATGAAGTTGCACGGCCAATCAGAAGCCTTCCAGCTAACTGCAATGAATTTGATGTATCTGAAAGAGCATTTACCAAGATGCTGCTGTCTCAACATTCTTTATAAAAACATCAACCAGAGATACAAAATAACCCAGATAAAATGTCACATTGGGTACGAGTAACAGAGTGAGATGTATGAATGGGAATTGCCCCTAAAAGATGACCTTTGACTTCATTCTAACTGTGGCACAGGTTCTGGGAGGTTCTGTAGACCTGCCTGAAGCTCTGCCCTTCCACTCTATTACACATATTCAGACATTTCAACTGGTCTCCTCCTGTTGGGAAACTAGAAAACATTTGGAAAATGCCAGACAACATCTGTCACCAATTTTTAAAAGGGTTCATTACTGGGGATGAGATGGGAGATTGTGGTTAGAGGTAGGTAACATCTTTGCTGAGTCTTGAACCTGCTTCAAACAAAAGGCTGTGTCAGACATGGGATAAGGGAAATGACATGCTGACCCGCATCATTATGTTTGAGTTCAATCAATCTGGTCCCAAACTTGGTGCAAGATTTTAATGTTTGCAAGTTGTCCTCAATGGTGTGACAATTACACTTTCTCAAAAGGTTAAATTTGTAAATCTCCATCTCAAAATTAATGTCATAGTAAAGCACAGATGAATTTTACACAAATGCTTTCAGCTTACACAAAGACCTACACACAAATTCAGTGGTTAGCACTGCTGTCTCTCATAGCACCAGGGACCAGGTTCAATTCCACCCTCAAGCAACTGTCTGTGTGGAGTTTGCACGTTCTTCCCATGTCTGCAAGGGGAGCTCCGGGTGCTCCATTTTCCTCTCACAGTCCAAAAATGTGCAGGTTAGGTGGATTAGCTGTACTAAATTGCCCAAAATGTCCAGGGGTGTGCAGAGAAAGTGCATTAGCCATGGGAGATGTGGGGTTACATGGATATGTCTGGGTGGAATGTTCTTTGGAGAGTCAATGTGGACTCAATGGGCTGAATGGCCTGTTTCCACACTGTAGGGATTCTAACTATGAAGCTTAAATAAATGGAGTTGGCCAGGTTCAGTTCACAATGGGTATCAATCAAGTTGATCTTTGAATAAGGACCATGTGCAAGCTTAATCTTGTTGCTGGAGGCAGGGGGATGGAGCCTAACACCATTCAGTATTGTAATATTCAGGAGCTGAATTGATCTTTTCCTTACGCTGTTTAGTTCTCTGATCTGTACAATTGTACTTGATTGTTGGAGCCTGTTGGTAAAGCTACTGAGTTAATTATACAAAGAATTTGTCAGAAAGAAGATCCCGGTTCTGTTTGAATCTGCACATATTGAGAGATCAGTTGGAATTCTGAGATGTCCTAAATTAACAAAAATAAATGTCTTAGAGATTTGTCATCTCTCCATTTTTGTGAGATAAATCAAAAGTATCAGTGAATCCATAACAATTACTACGATGAAAATGTGCAATCATTCAGCACTTCCAACTTAGAAAAACATACACAGATGTTTGACAGAGAAATAAATCAAAAATAAATGCTGAGCTAATAAAAAGTGTTTCCTTTGGCATTTCTTGTATTTTGAAATTCTCGCCCTCTATATTCAAATTTTTCCAACTCTTCCCACTTCCTCTCCCGGCTCCACACCTGAGATTCCTGAAGCAAAAACAGAAATTGCTGGAAAAATCTCAACAGGTCTGGCAGCAACTGGGGAGAGATATCAGAGTTAACTTTTTGGGTCCAGTGACCTATCCTCAGAACTGAATTGCTGAGCTTTTCCAGTAATTTTTGTTTTCTGTGTGATTCACAGCATCCATAATCTTTTCGGTTTTTATTAGGCATTCCTGAAAACCTTCTGTCTTATACATCCAGCACTTTCTTTATTCTATCATTGAAATTTAATGACCTGGGATAACGGCTAGAATTCCTTCTCCAATCTACTTCACCACATGCTCCCAATCTCGAAGACATGTTTAAACCTACTCAAAGATCATAACTTTGGTTCCCCATCATAATATCACCTTCTTTGAGTTAGTATCAAAGTTTGCCTGATAACACTTCTGCCAGCGCTATGAACAATTTTACTATGCTTTATAAGTGCAAGTTTTTGTTGCAAAAACTGGAACATTGCCTTTGATTAACATAATTACAAATAACAGCTCTCATTGCAAATAAATTTGTGCTGGTATAAATATAACTCTGAGCGTTGTGCTATTAAAATTTAGCTCACCCGATGCATTATTTATCTCTGTTCCCCTCAAGGGATAGAGTCCATATTTAAAGCTGACCAACAGGTCTCCTACCATCTATTTATTGCAACTCTGTACAGCAATCTCAAAAGAAATTTGCTAAAGTGATGGCATGATGGTCCTACATTTGTCACTGTTGCCTGCACATGTATCAGAGGGACAACAGATGGAACAAAATATCTCCAGCGAGGAACAAGAAAGAAAAAGATTTATGGTACACAAGCCTCGGAGCTCATTACATCACTTTTCATGCAGTTCAAACTCTTTTCCAGATGGTGTTTGTATTTAAAACTTTATCTTTGCTCTGATGAAAAAGAGGACTTATATTTATGTACCTCCTTTCACAATATCTGTAAATCTGGAAGGACGTTTTGATCAGCGAAACATATTTGCAGTCGAGCTACTCTTATGAGAAATAGGTTAAGCAACTTACAAAGAGGAAGCTCCCAGAAACAGCAATAAATAGCTGCTGATATTAAGATCCATTCATAATAATCAGGAAATCAGCTTTATCCACAATGGTTAAAGGACATGAATTGAATTGAATTGAATTGAATTGAATTGAATTGAATTTATTATCATGTGTGCCGCGGCACAGTGAAAAGCTTTGTCTCGCGAGCAATACAGGCAGATCACAGAGTTAAGCAGCATAAATAAGTAAATAATAGTAAACAGCGGCAAAAACAGAAACACAGGTACAGGTGAATATTAAGGGTTTGTGAGTCCATTCAGTATTCTAACAACAGTAGGAGAGAAACTGTTTTGAAACCAGCTGGTGCGTGTGTTCAGGCTTCTGTACCTTCTCCCCTGATGGTAGAGGTTGTAGAAAAGTATCGCCAGGGTGGGATGGATCTTTGAGAATGCTGGCAGTCTTTCCTTGACAGTGGGCCTGGTGGATGGATTCTATAGTTTGGAGGTTGGCCTTTGTGATTGTCTGAGCCGAGTTCACCACTCTCTGTAACCTTCTCCAATCTTGAATGGTTCTGTTGCCATACCAGGTAGTGATACATCCAGACTGAAGGCTCTCGATGACGCATCTATAAAAGTTGGCAAGGATATTCGCCATCATGCCAAATTTTCTCAGCTGCCTGAGGAAGAAGAGACGTTGTTGGGTCTTTGTAACCAATGCGTCCACATGAAGAGTCCAAGAAAGCTTGTTGTTGATGATCTCTCCCAGGAGCTTGACACTTTCCACTTGTTCCACCTCTGTGCTGTTAATGTGTGTGTGTTGGGGGATGGTGGGGGAGTTGGGGGAGGTGCATGAATAACATCCCACTGAAAGTCAATAATGAGTTCCTTCATTTTGCTGGCATTGAGAGCTAGGTTGTTCTCAGTGCATAATTTTTCCAGGTCTTTCACCTCCCGTCTGTAGTCTGTTTTGTCGCCATCTGAGATTTGACCAACTATGGTGGTGTCATCAGCAAACTTGTAAATAGAATTAGTCTGGTATTTGGTGACACAGTCATGGGTATACAGTGAGTACAATAGGGGGCTGAGTACGCACCCCTGGGGGTCTCCAGTGTTGAGTGCTAATGAGGATGAAATATTGTCCCCAATCTTCACTGATTGTGGCCAACACACCTGGGAGAACATTCCTGCCTTTCAAAGTAGTGCTAAAAGATATTTTCTTTCTATTGGTAAGGGCAGATGTGACCTCACTTTCATGTCTCAGCTAATGATAGTATATCCAACAATACAGCCCTTCTTCAGTACAGAGCTAAGAGACCAACATGGAGTACATGGGCTGCAGCAACACAAACACTGGGTAAGTGAGCCAAGACTATAATGGAGTTTAAGACCTGGGACACAGAATCTGACTCTATAACAACAAGGGGGCTACCCTGAATAATGTCTAATACAACCTATACTGTTTGGCCTATATTGAAGGATGATACTGAGGACTTTCCAGAAGCATGCAAAATGGGAAGTCTATGCTATCCACTCCACCCTCCTCTCTGACCTATCACCTTCATCCCCACCCCATTCACCCATTGTACACTTTGCTACCTTACCCCACCCTCCTCTCTGACCTATCATCTCCATCCCCACTCCCATTCACCTATTGTACTCTGTGCCACTTTCTCCCCACCCCCAACCCCCTCTCATTTATCTCTCCACTCTGTAGGTATCCTGCCTCTATTCCTGATGAAGGACTTTTGCCTGAAACGTTGATTTCGCTGCTCCTTGGATGCTGCCTGCTCTTCCAGCACCACTAATCCAGAGGGATTAGGCAGCCTTCTGATTTGATGCATGAGCTCCCATTTCAGGCCTCATAGGTCCCATTAAAATCCTCTCAAACACTCAAGTGAACATGGATTCAGCTACACAATGGGACTCACTTATTCTATTGCTAAAGATTATCTCTCAACTTTCATGTGAGATGTCTTTGACTTTCCTGCTACAGATTTAGTTGAAATAGAACATATTGTGTTGTTAAAGGGATTCGCAAAGTTCATTGATTCAAATGGAACTGGTGCTGAATTTTACAAAGAGTGGTACAGGTTTGAAGGGCCTCTGGGCAGAACACTTGCTGTCATGGACATTATAGCTGTAGTTGTTCTGGACTGCAACATGAAGATTGAACAGAGGAAACAGAGAAGAAACAAAATGAGATTACAGAGGATTAAAGGCCATTAACAGAAGGGGATATTAAATGGCCTCTTCAGAGAGCACTTCACTAATTTTAAACTGAGGTAGGAGCTTGTGATGGCTATGGTTCGTCAAGGAAGTAGTCCCTGAATTGTGTCACTTCCTCTATATAGACCTGCAACCAGGGTAAGGATTGCATTGACGACTGGCCTGGACTCGGTGGTCCTTATTTCTAACTCTCCAGACCTTTCTTAGTTTGTCGTGTATCACTGCAATAGCAAAGGTTACCAAGACCTGGATTTTAATCATATTTCTTTCCAGCATTGAAAAATAGGAAGAGCAGAATTGTGGTTTGTTCAAGTGGTGCAAATAACTGTTAATTGGATGCAAATGGTATCAAAGAAATGGGAGGACAAGTAGTCCATTCTGTCCAGCAAACCACCACACAATTTAATTCAATCATTCCCAACTATCTACATTTTCTTGCAGTATCTCTGTATTGCTTAATGTTTTTAAAATGTAGATATCTGTCAATCTCAGTCTTGAATATAATCAATTAATGAATCAACATAGCTCTTTGGGTCAGAGAATTCCATTGCAATCTCAAGTCAAGGAATTCCTCTTTGTCTCAGTCTTTCGGGCTTGCCCACATTCTGAGATTGTGTTTCCGAGCTCTTTACTCTTCTCCAGCCAGGGAAACTTTCTTGCTGAAACTACTGTGCTAACCCTTTAAGAATTTGGTACAGTGGAATATGATCAGGTTTCACTCTTTTAGACTACAAAGAGTATAGGTCCTAATATTTTACCTTTCTTCATCAACCAATCCCTTCATTGCAAGAATTTGGTGAACCTTCATTGCACTCTCTCTGAGGCAAGTACATCTTTCTTCAGGTGGGGAGACCAAAGCTGCAGGCACAACATCTCAACAGGCAGGTACAACATAACATACCTTGAACTTGCAGTTGGTGTGTATCCATCATGTTAGTGACTTTGAGTGAAGCAATCCGAAGAGCACTGCATTTTTGTTCTCTATCAGTCAGTTGTCCTTTGACTCACCACCCCAAATGAGAGGTGCATGACAACAAGACAACACAAGCTTCCGGATCAGGATTCATTACTTATCTCCACGTAAGGACAAGCTTCATACAACCTAAGATGTCAGTAGGAATTTCATACAGCAGACTATCAGGTCTCTTCAAATAACAATTTCACATCATGGCCCATGTAGAATTTCTCCAGCATTTAGTGCCATATGTCTCATGATTAGTGCTGGTGTGCCATCCGATAATATATGAAATAATCAAACTATTACCCTTGCTGTCAGACTTATCACTTATCTCTGGCTTTTTCCTCACCTACCATTTCTGTGCAATGTAGACCAATGGTTGGCGTATGGAGGGTGTGGCGGAATAAAAATTGTTTCATGAGAAACTAATGGAGGGCCTTTAGGACGTGGCTTTGGTTGCCACGGCTTTGGCTTGGGCAGCAGCAGTCTGGGCTGGCTGACAGTCAACAGTATGAGCCCCAGTTCAGTGGCAGGGTGTGATAACTCCACAAACCCCATGGGGAATCGCTGATTTATCTCCTTGTGGAGCTCATTGAGTATGAGTTCCCTTGGTAACAGGAAATAGCCTCCCAGCTGATCTCATCACCTGAGCCCTCTCCAAAGCAGACCCAGCATGGGGTATAAAGGGCTTTACTACCCTTTCCAACTCCATTTTGATTTAGCCCCTTCCCTCTCTCTGTAGCCACCTTTGATGGTTTGGATTGCCCATAATGGGCTTTGCTCGTAAATATCTAATTGGCTACGTGGATGGTTACTGGTGTTAGTTAAAAGGGAAAAATATGTCAAGGTGATTTTGTGGAAGGAAAGTTTGTTAGTTGTGTGTAATAGAATGTCTGGGTATAAAAGAGAAAGAAAACAAAACTAAAATAGTCACAAAGTGCTCTTGTGGTACAGTGATAGTCCCTGCCTTTGAGCCAAACGGCTGAGGTTCAAGTCCCACCTGCCCCAGGGGTGTGTAAGAACATTCCTGAACTGATTGATTTTAAAAAAAGTATATACAAAGCAGACTAAGCTATAGCTCAGTGAGTCATGTGCTTTTACTTTCGAATCATTAGTGTGCTAATACTTCTGTTGAACACCAGACACTGCATCCCATAAGTGTATGCAAGTGTAGTCATGGAGTTAAACGCCATCACTATTGTTTGAATCAACGATGCCATCTACTCAGGGTTGCAAGTTTCTGCTACTTTTTTTTCCTGTGACTGACCAGGCAGTTTGTCAACCCAATCTTTGGGTCCATGGGGTAATATGTCCCACAAAGAACTGCAGGATTTACTTCCTTTTATTTTCTTCTGCTGCTGCTCTGTCTCATTTTTATGGCAAAGTGGTTCAAGGTGGAGTGGGCATTAAATGCTGACACAGCCAGTGGTATCCACATCACAAAAATTAACAGAAATAAATCTCTTGTGGAGAGCAAACCTACTTGAGAAGGGCAGCGGCAGAAGACACAGAACATTGGCAGGGAGCACCTTCAACTTGTTATAACTACCTGTCAGAGCTGATGTGTGATGTCGCAGGAAAATTGATTGGTGTTTGTTGCTTTATCACTGTAAACCAAATAGCTCCTTAGACCAACAGGAGAGGAACAGTGATAGCATTCTACCAACAAATGCCACAAAAATCAACATCTAACAAAAACCTACAGATTGTGTGCAGTCTTCAAATACAGCCATAGAGTCATAGAGATGTACAGCATGGAAACAGACCCTTCGGTCCAACCCGTCCATGCCGACCAGATATCCCAACACAATCTAGTCTCACCTCCCAGCACCCGGCCCATATCCCTCCAAATCCTTCCTATTCATATACCCATCCAAATGCCTCTTAAATGTTGCAATTGTACCAGCCTCCACCACATCCTCTGGCAGCTCATTCCATACACGTACCACCCTCTGCGTGAAAACGTTGCCCCTTAGGTCTCTTTTATATCTTTCCCCTCTTACCCTAAACGTATGCCCTCTAGCTCTGGATTCTCCAATCCCAGGGAAAGGACTTTGCCTATTTATCCTATCCATGCCCCTCATAATTTTGTAAATCTCTATAAGGTCACCCCTCAGCCTCCGATGCTCCAGGGAAAACAGCCCCAGCCTGTTCAGCCTCTCCCTGTAGCTCAGATCCTCCAACCCTGGCAACATCCTTGTAAATCTTTTCTGAACCCTTTCAAGTTTCATAACATCTTTCTGATAGGAAGGAGACCAGAATTGCATGCAATATTCCAACAGTGGCCTAACCAATGTCTTGTACAGCCGCAACATGACTTTCCAACTCCTGTACTCAATACTCTGACCAATAAAGGAAAGCATACCAAATGCCTTCTTCACTATCCTATCTACCTGCAACTCCACTTTCAAGGAGCTATGAACCTGCACTCCAAGGTCTCTTTGTTCAGCAACACTCCCTAGGACCTTACCATTAAGTGGAGAAGTCCTGCTAAGATTTGCTTTCCCAAAATGTAGCACCTCGCATTTATCTGAATTAAACTCCATCTGGCACTTCTCAGCCCATTGGCCCATCTGGTCAAGATCCTGGTTAAAAACATCTGCACTCAGCCTATTTCACTAGGTTGGACCCTGTCAAATAGGTGAAAGTACAGCTTTAAAGGACAATAATGCAACCCATTTCTTAAATTATTGAAACAAAGATACAAAACAAAAGGCTAGATTAGGTTACTCACAGTGTGGAAATAGGCCCTTCTGCCCAACAAGTCCACACCCACCCAGACCCACTCCCCTAACACTACGGGCAATTTAGCATGGCCAATTCACTTAAACTGCACGTTTTTGGACTGTGGGAGGAAACCAGAGCACCCGGAGGAAACCCACGCAGACACAGGGAGAATATGCAAACTCCACACAGTCAGTTGCCTGAGGCAGGACTTGAATCCAGGTCTCTGGCACTATGAGGCAGCAGTGCTAACCACTGTGCCACCATGCTGCCTACTATTGGTCAGAAATTGATGTAGTAATGTATATCACTCTCAATTAGTGTGGGCACATTTTTTTCTAATGCAGGTTCCTTACAGGAAAAAAGATGGCTGAAGAATCCTGGTGTACATAAAAAAAGACAAACAAACTCACAACTCATAATTTTAGGACAACTCCCCATCCCCCACCCTTTCCCCCCATAAGAAAATAAACTCTTTATCTTTGTGAATGCCAATACAATTTCTAGTAAATTCATAGCACGAATAAAAATGTTTAGAAAAGATGAGACTGACATACAGGGGCAAAATTAGCTTCTAATGATATGACTTTAATTTAACTCAAAGGTAAGTGTTTGACAACTTCTTGAAAATTCCTTGACTATGTAACAAGGAAGTACTTCCAGGTTCTGCCAGTTGAAGTCACAACCTTAAAGTAATGGTAAAGTGGGCTAAGAATTTGAGAGGCTGATTAAAGTATAATTTCTTTGGTATATTTATAAGACTCATATACAAACTGATCTTTCAAACAGGATATTTCGCCTGTAAGCTTTGATGGCTGCTCAGCATTGTTCCCAGGTGTTCGATGGAAGTAAAACATATTGGGAATTACATTGTGATGAAATGATTCCAGTTTCACTGAGTAGGAATCCTATTTTTATGCACTTTTAGAACATGGATTGAAATTAAAATGAAACTGAATAGAATGAACGATTCTCTTTCCAGTTAAAAATTATGTCGCCCAGTAACATAATTACCAATCATTTATGTGCTCACTAGCTCCATTTTATCAATACAAATTCTTTCATCTGAATGAATTACATGCTGGCAGGAAATGATTATGTCAGTTCTGACATTGAAATTATTAAACTTTGCTAGCAACAGCAGTGAGGCGATGTGTAAGCTGATAGCGATAACTGAGTTAGCTTGAAAGAAAAATCAGATCAAGTAATATTTCTACTAAAAAGAATATGACCGCTGCCAGACCTTAGTTTCCAAACTCCCCCCTCCCCCAAACACATCCCAGATCCAACCTTCCAACTCGGCACCACCCTCTTGACTTGTCCCACCTGTTCATCTTCCTTCCCACCTACCTACTCCACACCCCTCTGACCTACACCTACCTATCGTTTCCCAGTAACCTTCCCCCAGCCCCATCCCCACAGTCTTATTTATCTCTCAGTCCCCTTTCCCCACTAACCCCCTTATTCTTGGTGAAGGGCTTATGCCCAAAACATTGACTCTCCTGTTCCTCAAATGCTGTCTGACCAGCTGTGCTTTTCCAATGCCACACTTTCTGATACTGCAGAACCTGTGCCAGTCTGAGTTATTGGGAGTTAGGATAGGTGCATGTTGATTAGCGGCAGTTGAGTATACCCAGGTCATGAGTGAGAGCACATTTGGTTAAAAGTTGGCATCAGTGGTCAGAGCAAATATTTCTGGCTGGTCCATCTGGAGTCACTGGTCAGATTGAGGTCAGGATAAATTGATATCAGCTGAGTTGATTTGGATCTACAGTGAAAGACTCTTTGAATAGATGTCACTAATATAATTTGGGTTTGTTTCCAGCTGTAAATTTGATTAGATCTTTCTTAACAGCAGAAGTCAGATCAGCGATGCGTTGATATGAGCGTCACATTAAATTGTCAGTGAGCATTGCATTGAGTTTGGCTGACTGCAGAAATCAGAATGATCACAAATTGATAGAAGGAATGGGACTGGGTTAGACCTAGAAGAACTTGGTCCGGAACAGGCAGATGATAGGAATTACTAGGAGAGACTTGTGTTGGGCAGTAACACCAATGAGGCACATTGCATTGGCATGCTTTTAATGTAGAATCCCTACAGTGTGGAAACAGGCCCTTCAGCCCACAAGTCCACACCGACCTTCTTAAGAGTAACCCACCCAGACCCATTCCAGTACCCTATTACCCTATGTTTACCCCTGACTAATGTACCTAACATACAAATCTCTGAACTTACTGGTTGTCAATGGAATTGATTATCTGACATTAGGTATAATATTAGGAGTATCTTGCATTTGGTTGAGTCCCTCTCTCTGGATCATGAAATGCAGGTTAAGTCCCATTTAGAGGTGTGTAATAAAATCTCTGAACATATTGTTTCGAAGAAGAATAACAGGAGGATAATGAATCAGCAACTCTTTTGGTTATCACAAATATTACTCCTTTTTTTATATTTCAGTCTTTGCAACAGATTCCGCAATGTCTATCAGAGGTGAGAAAGCTTATAGAAACATAGAATATACATTATCAGTAGGCCATTCAGCCCTTGGAGCCAGCGCTACCATTCAATATGATCATGGTTGATCTAGCAATCTCAGTATCCCACCCACACTCTCTCTCCAAACCCCTTGATCCCTTTAGCTGCAAGGGCCACATCCAGCTCCCTCGTGAATATATCTGATGAATTGGCCCCAAACGCTTCCTGTGGGAGAGAATTCTACAGGTTCACAACTCTCTGAGTGAAGAAATTCTTCCTCATCTCAGTCCTGAATGGCTCACCCATTATTCATAGACTGTGATCCCTATTTTTGGATGTTCCCCAACATCAGGAACATTCTCCTCACATCTAGCCTGTCGAGTCACATCAGAATTTCCTATGTTTTGATGAGATCACCCCTCATTCTTCTCAATTTCAGCAAACACAAGGCCAGTCAATCCAATCTCTGCTCATATGCCAGTCCTGCCACCTGGGAGTTAGTCTGGTGAACCTTCACTGGTTAAGCATGCAGTCCTTCTACTTACCTGTAAATGGTAAAAGTGATCCTTGATGCTCAGCCAATATTGATTAATGATAATAGATTCCTACCAAACAGAGGCTCGTGAAGGACCATGTGTTTTTCCTTTGAATTTTAAATTTCTGAAATTCAAGGCTCATAAACCATTTAATTATGGATGGATGAAAATGTATTCCTTAGTTTGTTTGAAGGGGGCGAGTATAAGAAAGGAAAATGGAAGCATTTGCATTTACAGAGTGCTTTTTTAAACATTATATTACTCCAAAAATACACTGCAGCAAATAAAATGTATTGTGATGTACAGTCAATGTTGTAACGTAAAAGGCAGCAGTTAATTCACGCACTGCAGAGTCGATGTGAATAGATGTACTGTGTGAAGGATAAACATTACTCAGAAGATTCATAATCTTTGCTATGCTTCATAAAATAATGCTATTGGATAAGACCATAAGACTGTAAGACAAAGCAGCAGAAATTAGGCAACTCAATCATGGCTGATAAGTTTCTCAACCCCATTCTCTCCATAATTCTTGATCAACTTGATACTCAAGAATCTATCTATCTCTATCTTAAATTTCCTCAATGACCTGGCCGCCACTGCCTTCTGTGGCAATGAATTTCATAGATTCACCACTGAAGGAGTTTCTCCGTATCTCTGTTCTAAAAGGTCTTCCCTTTACTATGCCATCGGGTCCTAGCTTCTACAAGTGCAAGCATCTTCCCAACATCTATTCGGTGTTCTGTATGTTTCAATTGGGTCTCCCCTCCTCCTTCTCAACTCCATTGAGTATGAACCCAGAGTCCTCAAATGCTCCTCATGTGTTCAGCTTTTCATTCCTTGGACCATTCTCGTGAACGTCCTCTAAACATGCTCCAGGGTTAGTATATCATTCCTGAGATATGGGGTCCAAACCTACGCACAATACTCCAAATGTAGTCTGACCAGAGTCTTATAGAGCCTCAGAAGTACATCTCTGCTATTATATTCAAGTCCTCTCATAATAAATGCTTTCATTGCATTTGCCTTCCTAACTACTGATTCAACCTTGAAATTTACCTTGAGAGAATCCAGGACTAGAATTCTCAAATCTCTTTGAACTTCAGACTTCTGAATTTTCTCCCCATTTTAGAAAATAGTCCATGCCTCTATTCTTCCTACCAAAGTGCCTGACCTCACACTTTCCCATGTTGTACTCCATCTGCTACTTATGTGCCCACTCTCCTAACCTGTCCATATCCTTCTGCAGCATCCCTGTCTCCACAATACTACCTATCCCACTACCTATTTTTGTATCAACTGCAAAAGTAGCCAGAATTCCCTCAGTTCCATCATCCAGATCATTAAAGTATAAAGTTGTAGTCCCAACACTGAACCTTGTGGAACACCACTTGTCACTGGCTGCCATCCTGAGGAGGACCCTTTTATCCTCACTCCCTGTTTTCTGCCAGATAGCCAAGCTTCAATCCATGCTAGCACCTTGCCTCTAACACTATGGGCCTTTATCTTACTCAGTAGCCTCCTGTACGGCACCTTGTCAAAGGCCTTCTTGAAGTCCAGGTAGATAATATCCTTTGGCTCTCCTTGGTCTAACCTGCTCGTTACTTCCTCAAAGACCTCTTGCAGAATTGTCAGGCATGACCTCCCCTTGATTAAACCATGCTGACTTTACCATACACTTTCAAGTTTTCGGAAATCTCATCCTTCACAATGGATTCCAGGATTTTACTCACAACTGAAGTTAGGCTAATCAATCTGCAATTTTCCATATTTTGCCTTACACCCTTTTTAAAAGTTGTGTCATGATAGTGATTTTCCTCTCTGACCCTCCCAGATTCTAGTGTATCTGAAAGATCACCACTAACACCTCTACTACCTCTTCAGCGATCTCTCTTAGAACTCTAGGGTGCAGTCCATTTTGTCCAGGTGATTTATCCACCATTCATTTTTTTCTAGCACCTTCTCTTTGGTGATGGCTGCCATACTCAACTCTGCTCTCTTACTCTCTTGAAATTTTGGAATATTACTCATGTCTTCCACCATGAAGACTGATGTGATGTAATTATTCAGTTCCTGAACCATTTTTTTGTTCCCCATTACTATCTCTCCAGCATCATTTTCCAGAGCCCCAGTATCACTTTTGCCTCTCTTTTGCCTTTTATATATCTAAAAAAACTCTTACAGTCTTCCTTTATATTACTGGCTAGCTTACCCTCATATTTAACCTACTCCCTCCTTATTTCTTCTTTTTTTGTTGCTCCCTGCTGGTCTGTAGGCTTGCCAATCCTCTGGTTTCCCACTACCCTTCACCATATTCATTGCTTTCTCTTTTGCTTTTATGCCACGGCTGACTTCCTTAGTCAGCCATGGTTGCCTCATCTCCCTCTTTTTCCTCAGGATGAATCTCTGCGCTGTCTCCTGAATTACTCCCAGAAACTTCTGCCATTGCCATTCCACTGTCTTTCCTGCTGGGCTCCTCTCCCAGTCAATTCTGCAGAGCTCATCCCACATGCCTCTGTCGTTGCCTTTATTCAGCTGTAACACCATTCCCTCTGATGGCCACCTAAACATACAATGGGGATCTTAGTTTGATTCTCGTTGAAAGAACAGCAGCTCCAGCGGTCAGCTCATGTTTCTAGATTTGAGTTTGAACTCACAAGCTTCTGATTCAGAGATGTGAGAGCCACTGGAATTTGATGGGAGCAAGTTATGGAAATGGAATAGACTTCTCTTTAATTAACAGCTAATCAGACCAATCGCCTAGAAATGCCACCCGGAGATGTTACCTGACAAAGGACTCTGCAGGAAATAGTCTCTTTAGTACAAAACATTTCTTTCATAGGTCATACTTCCTAATGCTTCTAACTTTAAAAACAACACAATATTCAGAAATTACAATTTGGAATAAGAATCACAGATAATAGGCAATGTTTAAATAACATGTTATCTCAAGTAGTGTGCAGAATATTATAAATTTTGTTTTTATTTATTTATTGGTTTATCTATTGCATTAAGCAACCCAGGAATATCCAGAATGATCTAATCCAATGATTATTATATTCTATGTATCCTCTCAATTGTACATCATATAGTTCCGTATATTATGGTTTGTGGCACTTGATACAAGAAATTTAATTTTGCTCATTATATTCATATATTCATTATATGCAGAGAGAGTGTCTTTTAGTCTATGATATTAGTGCTTCCTTTGTAATATTTCACTGCATAATTACACCATACAGCACTGTGTCAGGTAAAATGTGCATTCATTAAATTATGTAAATGATTTAATGATAAGATGTGTGTGCACAGGCTCTTATTGATTTTACCAATAGCCCACATCAATCCATTTGCATGCAGTCCTTCTACTTAACTAAGTTAATGTCATCTGTATTTTGGCTTGGGTCAGTGTAGATTTTTTTGACATCAAGCCTGAGAAAAGAATAATTATTTTGTGCCTGAACAGCAGACTTTTTTTTCATTCCAAGCTGAATTCCTAACCAGCATCCCCAACACAAAAGCTGGGTATGTTAATCTTCATAATCTTGACTTTATCTACTCCTACCCTCAGGCCATTTGCATCCAGTCCTGTTCTAATAAACTATTGATTAATATGTTATTTTCCATCCTTTCTAAATTTAAGGCTTTGAAAATTTTTAAGTTTTTGAAGTCTATTCCATTTATCAAAACTACACTGCCCATCTCCTAAATTGCCCAAAGGTCCAATTCATAGATCATCCCTAAGCTTACAGACCTACAATTGTTTCTGGTTTAGCAACACCTCAATTTTAAAGGCACTGTCCCATTTCCAAATCTTTCTTACCCCTCCCTCTTTCTATAGCCTTGATCTCTACAACCATTTGAGACATCTGCATTCCTCCAATTCTGACCTCTGAATTTAATTACTCTGTGATCAAAGAGCTGCTTATGTGTTAAGATCATGAATCCCTTCTTAATTTTCTCTTTAACCCCTCTGCCTTCCTTAAAGGCACTCTTTGAACCTATCTTTTGACAGAGGTTTTGTTTGTCTTTCTCACTATCGCCTTATGTGAAGAAAACTTTATTTGAGAACTTAATGATGAAGTAACTTAAGATGTTTTAGATAGAGTAGACAGTCAGAGACTTTTTCCCCGGGTACAATAGAGTGTTACAAGGGGACATAAATTTAAGGTGAAGGGTGGAAGGTATGGGGGGATGTCAGGGGTAGGTTCTTTACCCAGAGAGTGGTGGGGGCATGGAATGCGCTGCCTGTGGGAGTGGCAGAGTCAGCATCATTGGCGACCTTTAAGCGGCAATTGGATAGGTACATGGATAGGTGCTTAAGCTAGGACAAATGTTCGGCACAACATCGTGGGCCGAAGGGCCTGTTCTGTGCTGTATTATTCTATGTTCTATGTTCTATGTTCTATGTTTTGCTCAGATGATGGTTGTCCCAATTTGAGTTGCTGTTTTAAGAAGGTATAAAGCTTGCCTGCATTAGACATTGTATATCTCTGCCATTAACATTGTCAACCTCCTTGCTTCAAGGACTCCAGGGAGTTCCTTTCATGGTTTTGTTACTTTCTTTTCATCAAATCCAGAAATATGTTAACTTTTGTCCCTGCCCTCTGATCATAGGGTCACGTCTGACTCCACACTGAGTCAGAAGATTGTTGGCTCCAACTGTACCTCTTAGTGCAATCTGGGAGACTACTATATTTGTACTGTCTTCAACATAAAGCTAATAAGCTCAAGCTTTGACACTATTTGAAAAGGAACAGTGGGATTTTCTTAGTGTAGCATAAAGAGTTAATGTTAAATATGTAAATAGCCAATATACAGTGAGATGCAACATGTCACATGTCAACAATTTTTTGAGAGAGATAGTTTTTGTTATGTCACCCAGTTAATCTGTCAGTGTACATTATGCTCATGATATCTGAGGGCATAAAGATCCCTGATGCCATATTGCATAGGATCACTTGAGGCATAGAACACCATTGCAAACATACTGCTCTTTTAGAACTATATAGTTTAATACTACCACAGAAACATCTGTGAATGTAATATTTATATATATATATCAGAGAACTGTAATAAACATATGTTGGACCTTTCAATACCACATTATCCAAATGCGGTTTCTTATATCATGAGGGGTAACATAATCTTTGCTGCATCAGATAAGGATACTCTGCCTGAGACAAAACCCACATCGTGTTTGGCAGTGGTGACTACCTGTACAAAAATAAATCCAAGATCATATTATTTGGAAACAAAATTGAAGATCAATTAGATCATAGTCTTGTACATGAAATAATTCGGACAAACAATAGTATCATCTTCTTTGAGAATAAGAACTGAAAGTGCTAGAGAAACTCAGCAGATCTTGATCTAGACAAGGAATTTGAAGACAATCTCAATATTGACCTGTTATAACTTGCTCAGACCTAGTGTGAACAATTGCAATATGCAATTGCTAAGGATGAACAACTATATAAAGTAGCAGAAGATTATTATTCATGACAGCCTGACAGTATTAAAAATTGCTTGACAGCATTCATTCATTTTGGTCAAACAAAGATGAACTTGTGATATCACAATAAGTCTTATTCAAGTGGAAATAAGTCCTAATCGCAAAAGCATTATGCCAAGATATCGTGCCTCTGTTAAATCAGGGGTACATAAGTATTGAATGCACAAGATGTATAGCACGTGAATCTGTATACTGGCCAGACACTCTGTGCCTGAGAATGTAATATTGGCATCTATTAGTGATCTATAATAAACATTTTTGGATCTTTCAAGCCTACACTATCTGCACCTAGTTTTTAAAAAATGTTATAAGGAATAACATAAGCAATGTTGCAACTGCGCAACAATACCCTACCAGAGATAGAGCCAATATCTGTTTTGTTTTAAGGCTCATGCTGAGCCTTATCCTCAAAATAATTAGAAGTTTGTTACTGAAAAGAAAACTTATTAGA
This sequence comes from Chiloscyllium plagiosum, assembly GCF_004010195.1. Classification (NCBI taxonomy): domain Eukaryota; kingdom Metazoa; phylum Chordata; class Chondrichthyes; order Orectolobiformes; family Hemiscylliidae; genus Chiloscyllium; species Chiloscyllium plagiosum. The sequence continues at coordinate 38,314,144 of NC_057736.1, read as the reverse complement.
GCCAAGCTTTCAGCTTCCAATTTGCCTGTGATTCTGACCAGAGACAGAGCCTCTCTTTACATCCATGACAACAATAGCCTATTGGTCAAGATTCAACCATTGTCTGAAACAAGTTATCAAGTTACCACTTCAGAAGCTGTCTTCCAACAATGTTGTATGGGAATTGATTATTGTGTTTCTTACATTGTGGCATTTTCTTTTAAAAAGACACAAATACGTTGGGCTAGTCTGAAGTTGTGAAAGTCACTTTCTAAGTCCAAGTTCTACTCTGCCTTATGTACAATGCCCATATTGTTGTATAAACATTAATTGTTTATACAATTAATGAATACTATCTGACAATAATATCAAAATATACTCAAGAAGAAAATCACAATCCGCCTCACTATTTTAATATAACTCAAGACTGAAATGAGGGAATGTAATTCCTTAACATACTAAGTTGACAGGTAAAATATGATGCTTAATAATCAGTATATTTTTAAGTAAGCTAAATGTTCATAAAAGTAATGAAACAAATGCTTCCCGCTGTTTGGACTAAATTACATATTTTAAATTGCAGGCAATATTTTGTGACAAGATCTGAATGCAACTCTCTGATGTTATTTTTGAATGCTGGTTAGCTAAACCTGATGAAGGGTGAAGTGTTACTTTAAGGAATGGGATTGAAGTTCTAATTCCTTTGTATTATTTTTGATGCAATACAATGAGCATGAGGACCATCTTTTTTTAAAAAAAAAGTCATTTTTCATTATATTTTCCTGCCTTGTAATTTACAAATTTATCTTGAAGGTAGCTAACCATTAACAGCAATCATCTCTGATGAAAAAGCTAGTGAGCACAAATAGCAAGCACTGCATTGAATTTCTAATTATATAACAGACCCTGTACCCACATGTATGACTAAACCTGGTCATACACCATGATTGCCTCTGCTTAAACAATGAAAATATTCTGTTAATTTACTCAGCCAATTTAAATGCCCCGGCTATTTTTAAAAATATACACAAATGTGCAAAAAGTATTAAAGAATAGGAAGTTAGGAAATATTAATGTGTTCAAGTCTGTAAAACTTGGGATTCTTAATTCTTACAACAGCTGTTCCATGTAGGGAAGAAATTCTTAAATGACATTTCTGATCTGAGGAAGCTGTTTTGCTCTCTGCAGGCAGCCGGTAAATGTCTCTAAGATAAAATACTTCCTGCTGTGTAGGCTAATGATCATTTCTGAAATGGCATTTGTATGCTACAAGGTTTAACTGCCACAGCATGAAGGTGGTTCATGTAAATAGCTTGATGACGACAAATCTTCACTCTGAAGCATTAACTCTGTGGAAGTTTCACTAAGGTAGCCTGGGTCACAATGAGAACAGATAGAGGAAAATAAGCAGCCTTTCCATCTGTTGCATGATACATTGAGACCAGTCTTGGGCTTTCCTCCTCCTCTTCTGATTATGGTTTTGAAGATTTGTCATCTCTGAGGAGGTGGTGACATGTTGGTAATGGCACTGAACAAGTAATCCAGAATGCAGACTAATGGCCTGGGGACATAAATGTGAATGGCAGATGATCAAACTCATTCAATAAAAATCTAGAATAAACAAAGTTAGACTAATGACAACAATTTAACTCATTTTGATTGAAGTATAAACCCACCTAGTTCACTTGTTTCTTTTACAGAGGGAAATCTGCCATCTTTACCTGGTCTGGTCTATTAATGACTCCCAATCCATAGCAATGTGGCTCACTCTTAACTTCCCAATCAGAAATACCTACCTCCCATGGATACATTGTTAAAAATAGCTGTGCATGTGGACAATTATTCAATCTGTCCAGAGAATAAGGTCTACTTCCTGGGGTAAAAATTGGAGGCAAGAAAATATCAAACTTCCAGTATGCTGATGGCATGGACAATCAGTATCAGAAAAGGCCCTATTCATAAAAAATATTGCAGATCAAATAAATTCCACAAGTTTGGAATACAGATTGAGTATGAATACCAAAAAGAGAAAAACAATGATAATTAGAAAAAAAAGACATTTGAAGAAACTGGAGTGAAGATTGAAGTGGATGTGTCACACTGAAACACAGACACATGGGGAATAGGAACAGGCTTGCTCTGCCATTCAGGATAATCATGGCTGTACCCTGGTACTGCTTTCGCCCCATACTCTTTGGTCACCTTAGTTCTAAGTATTAAATCTAACTCCTCCTTCAAATTATTCAATGTTTTGACATCAACTGCTTTCTGTGACAGAGAATTCCACAAGCTCACCGCTCTCTGGGTGAAAAATTCTCATCTCATTCTGAAATGGCCTATACTGTATCCTTAGATGGCCACCCTTGATTCTGGGCTCCTGGTCATTTGGAATATCCTTCCTGTGTTTACCATATATAATCCTGTTCAGATTTTATAGATTCCCATGAGGATCCAACCTCATTATTCTAAATACTCTTGAATACAGTCCTAACGATTTAGCTTCTCTTCTTATGTCAGTCCAGCCATCCAGGAATCAGTCTGGTGAACCTTTGTTGCACCTCTCCATACCCTGAACATCCTTCCCCAGATAAGGGAACCAAAACTGCACACAATACTGAAGTATGATCTCACAAAGGCCCTGTACAATTGCAGAAAGATATCTCTGATCCTGGACTCAAACCCTGACACTATGAAGGCCAATGTGCTATTTGCTTTCTTCACTGCCTGATCCACCTATACAATTATGTTCAGTGACTGGTGCATGAGGACACCCATGTCTGATTGCATCTCCTCCTTTCCCAATCTATTCCCACTCAGATAATCTATTGCTACCAAAGTGGATGACCCTGCATTTATCTACATATACTGCATGTGCCTATATATTTGTACACTCACTCACTCCTTTGTCCAAATTACACTGAACAAACAAGTATGTTGCTCTATGTAGGACAAATAATAACAGAAGATGGCAGATAAGATGGAGAAATAGATGAAGGATTGAGATAGCTGTATGTAAGTTTATGAAACTCAAGGATTTGTTAACAATATGAAAAGTTAAGCTTGTAACAAGAGATAAAAAAAAAGCACTGCATTGTATCCACTTGCCTGTATGCATCATAAACCTGGTCAATAAGGGTACAGGTGGACTGCAGTGGTTCAAGAAGACAGCTCACCACCACTTTCTCAAGGGCAACTAGGGATGGGCAATAAATGCTGGCCAGGCCAGTGATATCCACATTCCCGAGATGAATAAATTTTGAAAAAGTTAAAAATATACTGAAGAAAATAGAAATCTTTGAAACTGAATATTAAGACGTAAGCAAAAGTTCAACATACAGTCTGAGACAAATGAATAGGTCATTCGAATTGCAAGAACAAGAAAAACTCTTTAAAACGTGACAGCTCCAGTGAAGAAAATGTCACTGTTTCAGCCATTTGATAGCTGAAAAGTTATAAAGATTGCTTCCAGAGAGCAAAATGAAAGGCAGTAAGTAGAGAACACAACCTAGATAAAATTGAATGATGAATGTAGCACAATGGATGAGAGGATTACACAAAACAGATGAGCATAGCGTACTTGGACAGCAGATCTTTGGCAGGTGTATCTAAAAGTCAGACATCTCAATCTAAGCTGCTGCCTGTGCTTTGTCCCTGGTAGAGCCTTCCAGACAGTATCCATCAAGCCTAATAATTCCAGAATACCTATAATTTCCAGTCAGGTTTATTTGTTTTTAGCATTAACAACATGAGCCCAATATGTGGTTCCCTAAATGGGAATTCAGGAGAAGTATCTTTCAAAAGAGTTGGATTTATATGTGGAACTCCCTGTTAGAAGGGATTGTTAGCCACAATAAGATAGTTGCATTTATCAGAAAGCCATATAAACATGTGAGAGAGAAAGGGATGGAAGGGAGTTTTGATAGTGTCAGATGAAGGGTGGAAGTTCATGTGGATCATGAAATGATGCATTTGTTACCTAGTCTGGCTGGGCTGAATGGCTGCACGTTCTATCTCATATATTGTTCTATTTAATTGTAGCAATTAATTCTAGCGAAGATCAGCTAATGGGCAGAGGTGAGGGATTGAACTTGGTCCTAATTCAGTATTGGCTAGTCAATATACTTATCCTTGGAGACATGATAGTGCCCCTGAGCTCATTCAAAATGAGAAGGCATTGTTTCTTTTGCAAGTAAATGATACATTCAACAACTCCTCCATAAAGCATCTTTGGGAGTTGTGGAGCTCCCTGAATTTAAATTTAGATAATTTGGTCATTTATCGCATTGTAGATCCCTGCTGTTTGCAAATTGACTGCACTGCTCATCTACAAATGTAGGGAGTGCACCGTAAAAGTAATTCATTAGTAATAAAGAGCTTTGGGATATCTTGAGAACATAATAAGACACATTTTGCATGCAAGCTACGTCTAAATTTTCCCGTATTCGTATTATTCCATTATGGAAATATTTTAAGGGTCTTTATGGACATATTAACAGAAATGCAGATAATTGCAGACGCATCACATATCAACATTAAGCAGAAATATGGGACAGCGTTATATTCAATGTAACATCTGATTTGACTGCATAGATTTCATTTTAAATTCTTAAACTTTTTTTAAAGTAGAAGTATTCTCGCCATTTGATGTTGCAATCTAATGTGACAATTTTCTTGTGATAGTTTACAGAAATGGAAATTGTAAACAGTCTTAATGATTATTCTCGCTGTTATAATACATTTCCATATTTTAGGAGGTTTTTCTACAAAAGACAGCTTTCACAATATAATATAGCTGTGAATGCAGTATGCTTTAGTATCAAAAAATCCCAAGAAAAGAGCTGGAGGAGAGAGGAGGAGAATGTTTTCAAGCAGTGAGTTGTCGTGATTTAGCACACTGCCTCAAAGTTGGTGGAATCATATTCATACGAACCTTGTATACATACTCACTAAGAGAAACTGAGCAAGTTTATGAGAATACAGTTGGTCAGGTGGAACTAAATAGATCACTCTTTCCAAGATCCCGAACAGGCATTGAGGGCTGAATGGCATCCTGCATTGCTGTATGATTTGAGTGTGGAGTTCAAGTATAACAGATTTTCCAGTGGTCAGGCAGTTGTTATCCCATGTAGATAGGAGTTGTGCATGTGAAATCTCCATCATAACAGACCCTGAAAGAATTGTGCAAGAGATTAAATTTTCTGCTGAGTGATTCCTCCCCACCTGGAACCCTCTGAAAATATCCATAAATGTCAAAGGGTTCTGATGAAATTAAGTATAATTGTGATTTAGGAAAAGGTTGACTATTAAATAACTAGTTACCTCCCAAACAGGTATTGAATTGATCCACACTTGCTTCACACAGACTGTGTACACTCTCAGACTCTGATCTGACAGTCCTGCCCTGGTAACTGACAACACCAACTGACAACACACTGTCTTTGCACCACCTTACCTATCTGGCACTCTACCTTTGCTGCATTTGAATATCACACTTAGAGGTATTTTCTAAGCCACCTTTAGAATAGATTCTCTACAGTATGGAAACAGGCCCTCTGGCCCAACAAGTCCACACCGACCCTCCAAAAAGTAATCCACCCAGACCATTCATCTACCCTATATTTACCCCTGACTAACTCGCCTGATACTACGGGCAATTTAGCATGGCCAATTCACCTAACCTGTACATCTTTGGACTGTGGGAGGAAACCCACACAGACATGGAGAGAATGTGCAATCTCCACATAGACAGTCACATGAGGTGGGTCCCTGGGACCCTGGCACTGTGGGGCAGCAGTGCTAACCACTGAGCCACCATGCCACTTTACGAAAGTGTCATCATCTACCTCTGCATCAGGTGGTACCTGAACTCAGACTTCCAGGCTCAGGGGTTGGGACACTACCACTTTGTGACACAAGAACCATTCAGGGATGAAGGATATCTGCGTTGAGTCAAACATTTCCTGATCAACCTATTCAAATGTGCTATGACATACCTCTGTAGCAGGTAGGATTTTAAACAGGGCGTTACCCTTTAAAAAGAGTCTCATTGATAAGTGGGTAGCTAATGGAACCCCACTATCTAGGAAGGGTGGCAGAGAGAAAACAGTGAATCATAGGTCTGTGAACTTGACATTTATAGTGGGAAAAATGCTAGAGCCCATTTTTGAGGATGTAATAGCAGAGTACATTGAATATAGGGATAGGATCAGACAGAATCAGTCAGCATGGATTTCTGAAGGGGAATTGTGCTTGACAATCTACTGGAATTTTCTGAGGATGTGACTAACAGAGAGGATAAGGAGGAAACACTGAATGCTCAGAAGACTTTCAATAAGATCCCATATTAACATGTAAAATTAAAGAGCTTGGAACTAAAGGTCATGAGGTGAAATGGATTGAGAACTTGTTGGCAAACAGGGAACAAAGAGTAGGAATAAATGAGTGGCAGGCAGTGATTAGTGGGGTATTTACAGGAACCAGTGCCAGGACCCCAGCTATTCACAATATACATTAATAAATTAGATGAGGAAACTGTGTGTCATATCTCTGAAATTGGCAAAAGTTGAGTATAGCATATGCTGCAAGGAGGATGCCAAGATGCTTCAATATGATTTGGATAAGTAGATGGAAAAATATATGGTGAATGCATTGTCATGTGAAAAAATATGAGTTAGTAGCAAAAATAGTCAGGGAAATCCTTATCTGAATGGCAGTAGATTGGGAAAGAGGGAGGTGCAATGAGTTCCCATGTTGTTACATAGACTGTTGGGAGTATATACCTTTGATCTGTCATGCATGAAATCTTACTTTCCTCTCTAACCATGTCTTCGTAACATCAACACAATATGTGTTGCCATTGCATCCAATCCAGTATGAACCTTTTCACATCCATTTTCAACAGCTAAGATCACGATTCCCTGTCCTGATCTTTTTCTGCTGCATTAATCTATGAGGTCCATTCATGCTAATGTCTTCCAGAAGCAGAAGTCAATGCATTAACATGCTAATAGATATGCCCAGACTGTCTAAGTGGCAGTGAGGCCACACTGTATTGAGGAAGCCTTGCCTATAACCCAATGATAGCAAATAAGCTCAAAAGAACATAGATGTAGGAACACGGGTAGGTTATTTGGTCATTCGAGTTTGTTCTGGTGTTCAATGAAACGATGTCAGCCTTTATTTTCAGTTTAATTCCCCTTTCCTAATTCTCCAATCCTTCTATCTCTTGCTTCTATTCATGTCCAAATACTATAAACCATCCATTTGAATATACTAAATGACTGAATATCTACAGGTCTCTAGGGTAGAGAATTCCAAATTATAAAACCCATTTGGAAAAAATATTTCTCTTCATCATGGTTCCACGTGGCCAAGTATCCTGAACCAAGGGAAACGTTTTACCAGTACCAACCTTGTCAAATCTTCTGAACTTTTTTTTCCCTCCTTCAACGAGATGATCTCTTACTTTTCGAAGCTTGGAGCAATGTCCTAGTCAACTCAGTTTCTCCTAATCTAGTGGATCTATGTCGCTATATCGTCAAGAGCCTTGCAGTCTAAAAACAGGCCCTTTGGCTGACCATGTCAATGCAGATCAACAAATATCTTAACGACACAAATCTAATTTATCTGCACTTGGCCTATAGCCTACTATACCCAGGTATTTTAAGTGCTCATTAGGATATTGTGGGCGTATCTGCCTCCACCACTCTCTCAGGCATGTGTTCCGTGTTTCTCCTGGATGAAAAATCTTTTCCTCAGATCCCCTCTAAACCACCGATGCTTCAGCTTAAACTTATGCCCTCCGGTCTTAGACATGTTTGCCATGGGGTAAAGATCCTCACAATCTTACCATATCTTTACCTCCAATAATTTTGCATACCTCAATCAAATCGCCCCTCAACCACCTCTTCATCAAGGAAAACAAACTCACCCTAGCAATCTCTCCTCATAACTGAGACTTTTCAGCTCAGCAATATTCTGGTGAATCTCCTCTGCACCCTCTCCAGTGCAAATATTTCCTTCTGATAGTGTAGTGACCAGAACTACACACAGTATTCTATCTATGAAATTATGAAATTGCAACAAATCTTCCTTGCTTCTATATTCTATGCCCTGGCTAATGAAGACAAGCATCCCATATGCCTTCTTCACCAGCCTGTCTACCTGTAAAGACACCTTCATAGATCTATGACTAGTACACCAAGGTCCTTTTAGTTTTCAGTGCTCCATTGTACTGACCATGCTTTGTTTTCTCCTTCCCTTATTGGACCTCCTAAAATGCATCACCTCTCACTTGTCAGGATTACATTCCATTTGCCATTGCTCTGCCCAATTTACCAGCTCACCAACGTCAGACTGTAGACTAAGACCATCATCCTAACAATGAAGAATGCTACCAATGTTTGTGCCATCTGCACAATTACTAATAATACCTTCTACATTTACATTCAAGTCGTGCACATATGTAACAAACAGCAAGTGACTCAGAACCCTCCATCATCATCGTCTGTTTCCTTTTTGCAAACCAGTTTTGGATCCAGTTTAGTAATTTGCATCAGACCTCATCTCTCTAACCTTTTGGACTAGTCTTTCAAATGAGACATTGTCAAAGGCCTTATGGAACTTCATGTAAACCCATATCAACTGCACTACACTCATCAATATTTTTAGTCACCTCTTCAAAAAAACAAATAAACTGGTCAAACAGGATCTTCATCCAACAAATCAGTGCTGATTGTTCCTGATCAATCCCTGTCTTTCCAATTGTTGATTAATCCTGTCTCTCAGAATCTTTTCCAATAATTACCCTGCCATTGACATCATACTAACCGCTCTATAATTACCTGGGTTTTCTCTGCTGCCCTTCTTGAAATTAAAAAAAAACTGTCCTCCAGTCACCTGGCACTTTACCAGGGCAAGTAGAGCACTAAAGGCCTCTTTCCTGATGAAGGGTTTTTGCTTGAAACATCAATTCTCCTGCTCTTCAGATGCTGCCTGACCTGTTGTGCTTTTCCAGCACCACACTCTTGATCCTAATCTCCAAAATCTGCATTCCTCATTTTCGCCCACTAAAGGTTTCTGCCAGGACCCCAGCAATCTTCTCCCTTATCTCCCATTGCAGCCTGGGATACATTTCATCAAGCCCTAGTGATTTATATGCATTTATGCCTTTAAATCATATAAAACCCACCTTATCAATCTTAACATGCTCTAGAACCTCACCAACCCAAGTGAAACCTCCAGCTACCCTGTCTTTCTCCTTTGTAAATACAAATGAGAAATATTTATTTAAAATCTCATCAATGGCTCCATGCTCAGATTGCCCAATTGACCTCTAATAAGTCCCACTCTTTCTCTGGTGATCCTTTTGCTCCATCTATACGCATAAAATGCCTTTGGGTTTTCGTTAATCTTACCGACCATAGATATTTTGTAGCACCGCTTTGCCCTCTCAATTTAGTTTTTAAGCACCCTGCTACACTCTCTATAATTCTGCAGGGCCTGCTTTTTTTTGAAATGTTCTGTATCGAATAAATGCTTCCTTATTTTTCTTTATCAAACTCTTCATATCCCTTGATATGTAAAGTTCTCCAGACCTGCTGCCCTTGCCCTACACCTCTAGAGGAACACGCTGTCGCTGAATTGTCACTGTACTACATTTAAAACACTCCCACTTTCCAAATGTAGACTTATCTAAAAGGAACTGTTCCCCCTCAATGTTTGCCAGATCCTGTCTAATGGTATTGAAATTGGCCTTCCCCCAGTTTAGACACTTTTGCACTACCCTTATCCCTTTCTGAATTGAATTGAATTAAATTAAATTGGATTGAATTGAATTTATTGTCATGTGTACTGAGGCACAGTGAAAAGCTTTGTCTTACGAGCTTTACAGGCAGATCACAGAGTTAAGTAGCGTAGATAAGTAAATAATAGGTAAACAGCAGCAAAAACAAAAACACAGATACAGGCAAACATTAAGAGTTTGTGAGTCCATTCAGTATTCTAACAACAGTGGGGTAGAAACTGTTTCAAAACGTGTGTGTGTGTAGGATTCTGTACCTTCTCCCCAACAGCAGAGGTTATAGAAAAACATTGCTAGGGGGATGGAGCTTTGAGAATGCTGGCGGCCTTTCCTTGATAATGGGCCTGCTAGATGGATTCTATAGATGGGAGGTTGGCCTTTGTGATTGTCTGGGCCAAGGTCACCACTCTCTGATATTGTCTCCGATCTTGAATGGTGCGGTTGCCATACCACACATCCAGACAGAATGCTCTCGATGGCACACCTATAAAAGTTAGTAAAGGTATTCACCATCATGACAAATTCCCTCAGCTGCCTGAAGGAAGAGTTCTGTAAAGACTTTTAAACTTACAGAGTTATGGTCTCTCTTCCCAAAATGTTTGCCCAATGACGCTTCACATGACCAGTTTTCCTTCGGATTAGGGACAACACAGCCTCATTCCAGTTGGACTATCCATGTTTTGGCACAAACCGTTCTCCTGGATACACTTCAAAAATTCCAATCTATCTAATCTCTTCACATTAAGGTTATCCCATTAATATGAGAAAAGTTGAAATTCCCTTTGATTATAACCTTATTCCTCTCACACCTCTGTGATTTGTCTACATATGTGCTCCTTTATCTCCCTCTGACTATTAGGAGATCTGTAGTGTAATCCCAGCAAAGTGATCTCTACTTTTTTTAAATTTCTAAACTCATTTGAAGAGCCTTCAAAGACATCATTTCTTATTGCCTCAGTGATGGTCTCCTTTATCAGTGATGGTCTCCTTTATCAGTGATGGTCTCCTTTATCAGTGATGGTCTCCACTTTGCTTACATCCACCCCATCTCGCTCAAACTTTCTGTACCCTGGAATGTTGAGTACCCAGTTCTGCCCGTCTTTCAACCTTGTCTCAGTGATTGCAACAACTTCGTGTTGCCAAGTCCCAAGTGCTGATCAACACTCGAAGTTCATCTGCTTTTATAGAGTCATAGAGATGTACAGCATGGAAACAGACCCTTCAGTCCAACCAGTCCATGCCGACTAGATATCCCAACCCAATCTAGTCCCACCTGCCAGCACCCGGCCCATATCCCTCCAAATCCTTTTCTATTCATATACCCATCCAAAAGCCTTTTAAATGTTGCAATTGCACCAACCTCCACAACTTCCTCTGGCAGCTCATTCCATACACGTACCACCCTCTGTATGAAAAAGTTGCCCCTTAGGTCTCTTTTATATCTTTCCCTTCTCACCCTAAATCTATGCCCTCTAATTCTGGACTCCCCCACCCCAGAAAAAAGACTTTGTCTATTTATCCTATCCATGCCCCTCATAATTTTGTAAACCTCCATAAGGTCACCCCTCAGCCTCCGACAATGCAGGGAAAACAGCACCAGGCTGTTCAGCCTCTCCCTGTAGCTCAAATCCCTAACCCTGGCAACATCCTTGTAAATCTTTTCTGAACCCTTTCAAGTTTCACAACATCTTCCCGATAGGAAGGAGACCAGAATTGCATGAAATATTCCAACAGTGGTCTAACCAATGTCCTGTACAGCCACAAAATGACCTCCCAACTCCTATACTCAATACTCTGACCAATAAAAGAAAGCGTACCAATCGCTTTCCTATCACTATCCAATCTACCTGTGACTCCACTTTCAATGAGCTATGAACCTGTACTCAAAGGTCTCTTTGTTCAGCAATGTTCCCTGGGGCCTTACCATTAAGTGTATAAGTTCTGCTAAGACTTGCTTTCCCAAAATGCAGCACCTCGCATTTATCTGACTTAAAATGCATCTGCCACTTCTCAGCCCATTGGCTCATAAGATCGATACATTTTAGCTTTCAGTCTTCCCATGTGCTCATCCCATGTCCTCTCTGCCTACTGAACTGACCTTGTGTTATTCTGTAGCCATTTGAAACTTGCTCCCTACTTTACATCTTCTCCAAGCCCCATTACTGTTCCAAATTAGTTTTAAGCTTCCCCAACAGCATGAATAAACCTCCTAGTGAGCATATTAGATTCATTCCAGTTCAGATGCAACCCATCCAGCTTTTACAGATCGTACCTACCCCAAAAACTGTACAAATGATCCAAAAAATCTGGAACACAACACCTGACATTTGCCTTTAAAATAAGAAAACTTTATGGATGAGGCTATCCTCTGAATATTTTGAGAGGGGATTTGGTCTGGTCCATAACATAGATTCTCTCCTAAACCATCCTTGTCGGCACATGTTCAACTGACCTATTTTTCTATTCCTATGCTCAGTCACACATGGCACTGGAAGTAATCTGGAGATTATAACATGAGTAGTCCATCTCTTTAATCTATATAATCCTCTAAATTCCTACTGCAGGAATTTCTTAAGTTCTTTATTTAACCACGGATGCCAACACATACCTCAACTGCTAGCTGTTCATCGTCCCCCTTCAGACTGTCCGACAGCCACTCTGTGACATTCTTACCTCTGGCACCAAGGAGGCAACAAACCATTCGAGATTCTCATTTGTGGCCAGAGAACTGTCAGTTCCCCTGACAATCAAGATCCCCATCATCAAAGCTCTCCTAGTCTTTGTTCCCTCCTCCCCACTCCCTGCTTATGGAGCAGAGTTGATTATAGTGCCACAAACTTGGCTGTTGCTGTTTTCTCCTGAGATGCTACCCCCACCCCCAAAAGCATTCAACATGGTATATCTGTTTGAGAGGTTGACGTCTGTAGGAGCCTCCTTATTGGTTGCCCACTACCACTTGTGTTCCTGGTCGCCACCACCACTTTTCTGCATGTGCAACCCTTACTGGTGATGTGACCAGCTCACTAAATGTCCTATCCATGATATCCTCAGCACCATGGATGCTCCATCATGAGTCCACCCGTAGCTTCACCCATTTGGAAACACAGCACCAAGTCAAGGAATAAAACAAGTGCCTCGAGTCATTGAAGGGAAATGTTAGTTTGCGACAAGGGTTGAGGTCAAATTCTAAGAGAAGTGGGAGTGCCAGAGGAGAAAGAGCCTTTGTGAAATAGGCAGAGGATGTGATACAATGTCTAGATTGGCTGGATGATAGGAGACAGAGTCCTTTTGCTGAACATAAGAATATGGTTTAGATAAGTGAGAGTTTTGAGATAAGTGTCAACTGACTGAAAATAAAAATGCCACTTATGTCTTCCTTTTTATGGAAGAAAGGACAATTAATTGTCAAACACAATTTGTTAAAATTTATGCTCCTTCAAACCATCTTTAGAATTACACCAACAATTTCTCCTTTAGGCTGTGTTATGACCAGACTAAACCCCCTCTGAAAATATTCAGGTAATCTAGTCCATAATGTTTTCTTATTTTAAAGGTAAATGCAAGGTGGTGTGTTCCAGATAAAGTTTGATTGGTCAAAGTACCAGATTTAAGGCAGAATACACTTTATCCATCCACTGTAGTTATACTACAACAAAAGAAAGAAGGAATTTGAATAACTTACCTCCATTGGAAAACCTAACAGAATAATAGATAAATTAACTATTACTAATTAACTGTTCCAATATAGCAACACCCTTGGAAAAAGGCAAATTCAGAACAAAATTTGTCTAACATGCAGTTCTCCAATCTAAGAGGAAAGAATGTCAACAGACAATTTTGACAGGGAGGGAAAAAATAGCTTTCACTTCTCAAGATATCAACAGCCACTGCTGAGAACTAAATTTAATATCCCTGGTTCTGTGGGTGGGAGCTTGACCACACCCACTCAGCCTGCGTCTATTGTTCTAACTTAAAAAAATCAAAGGCTTCACAAGTTGTTTATCTTTTCATGAAATAGTTAATACCTGTCCTCCAGTCTCTCTAAGGGAAACCAGGACAACATACATCTCCTAAAGCCACAGTATAATCATTGCTAACATACACTGATGCTTTTTTTCTTCCAATTAAAATAAGTGTAGAAATATTTTGTCCAGTCATGAGTTATGATACAAATCTATCCAATGACGTTTTTTTCCAAATGTCAGGGCCATTCCTGAGTTATCAGCCAATTTGAGGCAGCATCAGGTTTTTTTTTGCACAGTTTTATATAGCTGGTTTTCACTTTTTCGGGGTTTGACAATTATTCAGAACTAATTGGCACCTCATGCATTGCAAGGCACAGAATGAAATTTTATTTTTAAAATGTCACATTAAGTCTGAATTTCCAAAAGCTGAGGTAAGAGAGAAAGAACTTTAATTCTTCTCTTACTATGCTGTCCCTGACCCGAAAACACTTGAGGTGCATCGATTCAGGACACATTTCATTTTCCCAGCATCAGCATCAGTTTTCCGGATGAGCACAAAATTGACCATTTAGAAAGAAACAGAAGTGCGTGATGGAGAGACACTAAATGTTGGCATCTCGCTGAATTTGTTCCACTTTAAGAGCTAAACGAGTACATTTGTCAGTTAAGGAGCTGTAACATAGAAAGAACTGAGGAGAAAGGAGTACGTGAATCTGAATAATTCACCTTGTCAGCGCACAAATACAAAACAGGTTCTGATACAAGATGTGTCTGGAGTGGTTTAGAGTCAGGAGGCAGTCATTCTCAAGGGGGATAAGAAGGACAGGTTCCAAACAAGAAAAACAATGGAGTGTTTGGGTTGAACGAGAAAAGTATGCCACATAAAATAAAATAGTTTTTTGAAAATCAGCTGCCAGTTAGCAAGAACATTACAAATACTCAAAAGAAAAACAGAGACAATTGAAAAAGAATTGCAGGGAGAAAAGCAATTGATCATATATCATCTTGTATGTTTGGCATTTTTTCTACATTGAACAGCCATCATGTTATCAGAAAGGACCTTGACGACATGGATAGGAGAAAGGATGGAGGTGGGGGTTGCAGATGCTAAGTTGCTGAAGGCTTTCACATCTCTGACATATTAGATTACTTAAAGTGTGGAAACAGGCCCTTCGGCCCAACAAGTCCACACTGACCCGCCGAAGCGCAACCCACCAATACCCCTACATTTACCTAACACTATGGGCAATTTAGCATGGCCAATTCACCTGACCTGCACATCTTTGGACTTTGGGAGGAAACCGGAGCACCCGGAGGAAACCCACGCAGACACGGGGAGAATGTGCAAACTCCACACAGTCAGTCGCCTGAGGCGGGAATTGAACCCGGGTCTCTGGCGCTGTGAGGCAGCAGTGCTAACCAATGTGCAGATCAGAAAACAGGAGTTGCACTTTTTATAGCCACATAACCTGCTGTGCATAGGACTGAGGAATGTAGTAACCTGAGAGTCTAACATGCACATGCATTATAGAGTTAGAGAAAACAGATAGCAGTTGAATATTGATGGAGGAAAGGAAGTATTGAGAGAATCCATTGGTAACTGAAGACCCATTTAAACCAGCAGAACCAAACTTTAAGGAACAGACCTGTAAAGAAGGCGAAGGAATTTAGCATTGCTACATGGGGAGAGAAACAGGGAGAAAGGGAAATGTAACACATACATAAAAATATATATTCTCATCAGCACTGTAACCATGGAAATGCTTAACATCATTCTGCCAATCGGCCTCTGATTTTCTTTTCACGTCTTTGTAAAACTAAATGTGTAAAACCGATGCTTAAAACCACATTGAGTGCATTAATCTATTCACAGCACTTGATGTATACACTGGGTGTGTGAAATGACAAGTCTTTCACCCCCTAGTGTTAACATTCCTCCCAATGATGCAAACAAAATTACACAAGTTTCCTGTTTCACCATCTGCACTGATACTGTGCTCCATATGTTTTCCACCCTTTTGCAATAGTTCTGTCTGAACTACCTGTTTACTTCACTCTTTCTTATCCTGATTCTTTCAGTATCAGCTTGAAAAAAGCAACTTATCCTCGTGCAAGTCAGTAAATAATTGTCATCTGTTTTAACCCAGAACTCTAAAATTGCACCATAGAATATGGTCTTGCTCATTGATTAAACCTACACTTCTGTTCCAGTTCAATTACAACAGAGATACCTCCACATTAAACCCAAGCTGTGTGTGGCATGATACAATCACATTGCCCACTATTCCTCCCATATTATCATTTCTCTACTCCCAAGTTACCATTGCCTGGAATATTTGATGGTGATAGAGTTGATACTTGAGTACAATGTACTTTGAAACTTAAAAAAAGGCAACATCATTGAACTCCTACCTTTCTGAGGATAGCTGCATTGCATCAAGAATGGAACATGGGAACCATTCTTTGCAATGCACAAGATGGTGGTCTTATCTTGGTTACTTGGTGAGCTGTCTTATATTTTATGTGCAGAGAATGACAGAGATAGAGGTAGGCTGAGGACAGACGAAAAAGAGAGAGAGAAAGAACGTAAAAGAAAGAGTGAAATGGCAAACTGTATCATCAGCCGGGAATTTTCAAAGGCCAGAGAGTTGTTATTCCAGAGTAGAACAAGGTTGTGCATCGGAACCCTGAAGAATCCATTTTGTAGCAGATACCGTCAGAATTGTCTGGGAACCTGAAAATTCCACTTGGCAATTGCCCTGTGCCTGGAATCCTCGGTGTTTTCTGAGTGTTCTGATGAAATTAAGTAAATAATTCCTCAGGGAAGGTTAGACAGTCAAATACATAGTTTAACTCCTGAGTAATAATTCAACTGACCCCAAACTACACCAATGCCAGACCACCTAGACCCCACCAGATTCTAATCTGGTAGATCCTCTATAGACCTGGGAGGGCCAATCCCCTCCCCCTTCCCATTCCAGACCAGGTACCATACTTTGTCCAACTCTCATCTTGTGCAGCCCATAACCCAATTCACTGAATTCCATTCCTTCACTCCAGAGCACTTTCTGAACCTTTCAGTTTCCAAAAACAGAAGCTGATTGCCTTTAAAAGGGAGTGTGCCTGTCCTTCTCCTGATAGCGCTGCATCAGTAAAGCACTATCAGAATGGAAGGAGCTTTCTGAAGGATCTTGGATCAGAACCTCCTATTAGAAATGTAGAGCTCTCTGTTCATGAAAAGAAGAGGCAGAGTGGCAGTCTGTAAGAGATTGTGAATTGAAGAGACACTACGAGGGGGAAGGAGAGAAAGTGCGCAGGATGAGATTACCATGCTCTGAAAATCAGGCTGTTGTTGGTTGTTAAATATACTCTTCAAATAAAAAACTATGAATACTTTCTGGAGAAAATTGATGATATATTTATTCAACAAAGTTTGTGAGAAGATTTGTAGCTCGGGTGCTCGTTGCTGTGGTTTTGTTCGCCGAGCTGGAAGTTTTTGTTGCAAACGTTTCGTCCCCTGTCGAGGTGACATCCTCAGTGCTTGGGAGCCTCCTGTGAAGCGCTTCTGTGGTGTTTCCTCCGGCATTTATAGTGGCCTGTCCCTGCCGCTTCCGGTTGTCAGCTGTCAGCTGTCCGCTGTAGTGATTACAGACGCGCACAACAGACTTCACAAATACAGACAAGAAATTGCGCGCCAAAAGTCGTTATTTTCAAAAACCACTAATCAGGAATGGACCCAGACCATAGAACGGGCTGTCACTATAGGACAGAACAGGACCACACACCACAAAAAAACGGCACTAAAAGAAAAAAATGGCCAAACTAACACACAACAAAGAAGACACCACAACACATATCTGGGTTAAAGACCTCTCCCACAGACAGCTCACAGACACGGAAAGAACAATACTGGCCAAGGGACTCAACTACAACCACAGGGACGCCAAGACAGCAGACTTCCTAGCAGCACTAGGATGCACACTCAGGAACAATGAACTGACAGAAGAGACACAACAAACAGTGAGGCAAAGTA